>NW_026515777.1:0-86067 GCF_025882075.1 Dioszegia hungarica
TAACCCCCTAACCCCCTAACCCCCTAACCCCCTAACCCCCTAACCCCCTAACCCCCTAACCCCTAAGGCCCCCCTAACCCCTAACCCCTAGGCCCCCCTAACCCCCTAACCCCCTAACCCCTGCTCCATAAGCTGAGTTCCGACGCGTCTGGGACAGGCAGACTGCTTACATTTGATCTTTTGAAGCTGGGTGCTCGAGACAAGAGCGTGCGTAGATCTAGGAGGTACTAGAGCGTCAGCTGTGTTCTATGCAGTCTTGATGGGTATAGCAAGCTCACTATCGATGGCAAAGAGGCGGTTGAAGGAGAGAGGATGGAGACGCGCCTTTGTTGACATCCGAAAAGCGCAAGGCAAAACGCGCAATGAGGAATGTGGCAGTGCGGCACTTTTGGCGCCCAGACCCGACCGTTTTCGGGCATATACCAACCATGCACTAGATTGCATGCATAGTCGCAAGATTGCTACATGAGACAGATCAGAAGCAGAGCTACATAACCATATAAGAAAAGTTGATGCATGTATAATCAAAAGGGTTGAGCATCAAGCCTAAGACGAAAATATAACCCCCATATGGATTTCGAGAGGTGATTTACCGGTGTATAAGGTGGGCGAGAGTAGGCAGAGACTGCTATGCAGCAAAGGCAATGGAGATGTGGTGTAGTAGATGTAGAAATGTTGACGCAAGCGAGACCGAGCCAGCAAGGCGAAAACAACTAGTCCGTGCGCATTGCGGCTCGCAAGCCAATTCCAGTCAAATCCTCATGATACCCTATGTTTTGTCTCTATATCGAAACCGGTCCCATCTTCATGCATACAGCTGGTCTCGTGCATGAGTATAGATGAGAAGCAGGGCTATCTTCTCATATAATTTAATTGACGCATGTATATGAGTGGGACCAGGCCCCCGTGCACCAGCGGATAGTATAACCCAGGTGATACGGTACGAGGCGGTTTGAGGGGAGATACCGGGGGGACGGACGAAGACTAGAGCGATCCGGGTGGTCTTATTCCCCGTAGGAGAGGCCAGGAATGCGCCCCGAGTGGTGGTTCACCGGTAGGCGTCATTCTCGGGATCCGAAGCCCAGGTGAGGCGGTCTTTCATGTTGTTCCAGACGACGATATCGGGGTGTATGTGGCACTCCGGGTAGGTGTGACCGAGAGCGACGAGTTGCTTATGGAGTTTTTCCCAGTCGCTGGACGCACTGGGGAGGAATCCGGCAGTGCGCCGAGGGCGCCCGGTGAAGGTAGTGGGTTGGAGAGGAGGAGATGGAGGATGGCTGTCGATGAGAGGGCCTCGTTTGGCCCGGAGGTGTTGTCGTGAGCAGGAGGGAAGACGGGTAAGCGATGGGAGGGCTGTGGAGGGGGTGTATGGCTGACCGGCAGAGTGGAGGATCTGAAGGGCGCATCGACGATAGCCTCTGCCAATTCGACTTGGTCCAGTCTCCTCGGGCAGCATGGCTAAACGGTCAGTCAGATCCACCAAATAAGAGGGAGGACTTACGTGGGCAGCTTATACAACAGTAGGCGTTCCACCCATACCAGATCACCCTCAAGCGCGATCCATCCAAGCCAGATCGCCCAACACCCATCCCTTCTTCCGTATCAATCGCCTCCCAATCCGACCCGTGCTAGCATCCGACCCACTCATCCCCAATCCCCCACACAGCACGATCATCTGCCCCAGTCCATCCTACGCGCGCTGACATTTCCTTCCCCGCCAGACCTCAACTTTGTCAATCCCGCCCTATGCTTCGTTTAGCGATCGCGCTTTCTGGGGCTCTTGGGCGACGCCTGTAGCTACCTGAAGAGTCAGCTTGCACACTACTTCAATGAGAGAGAGACTCACCCGACCTGGGAGACTCGACTAGGTCGCTCTCCGTGATGGTGCCTGAGTGTTCAGCGGGTAGAATGTCTGACGAGACGGTGGGGGAGCTCACGGATGGCGGCAATGGATCCATCTCGAGAGGAAGGCTCAGCGGCATCGACGTGAGCGATACCCTCGTCTGCTATATCAGCTCGAGGCTCTCTATGACAAGATCTGGGCCTCACCAATTGGTATACCCCTGTTGGGCTGAGCTTCCGCTTGCACTCGACGAGGATATATTTGCCGACAGGGGAACCCAGCCAGCTGTTGAGACAGACCGTACGCTACAAGGTCAGCTATGGTTGATGTATGTGATGTCTAACTGACTCACGGTGCCTGCGACTAAGCCCTTATCCATACCACCAGTGATCTCAAAGAAGTGAGCGCCTCGTCCTTGTCGAAAAGGCAGAATTTTCCGCCCGAAAGGTCCAGCAGCAGGAGACTCCTGTAGCTGACATCCCCCATCCGCGCTGAGAAGGGCATCCCGCCTGCCTGCCTCCTCAGAGGAGACTGCGGGATGGCCTACTCGACTTTGCTCTGCTGGAGCGAGAAGAAAGATGTATGGTATCGGTGGGGAATAGCCGCAAGATCCGGTGTCGGATCGACGCGGGAAACTGAGCCGTTCTTGAGTCTTGACGGTGTCCATCCTCATCACCAATACCTTCCTCATTGATGCTCAGTAACGCGATCGCAGGTCCATCCAAGCAGCGACTACGAGCCTACAAGGCATGCGAGAATTGCAGGCTGCGCAAGATCAGGTGTACCGGCGAGATACCATGTCCAGCTTGCATCTCGGCGGAGATTGCGGACAAGTGCACGGTGCGGAACAAGGCAAAGCCGAATAGGTGAGCAAGCTATACCGGGTATCGCTGATGAGCAGAGCTCTACCGCTCAAGATTAGTGGTCGTAGCGACGCAGGGCCGTCCAAGTCTCCCACATCAGAAGCGGAGGATCGACTTGGTCCAGCGACCTCGAATCAATCTCCATCTCTCGGACTCTCACCTTCAGTACGAGCGGACTTCACGCTGGGTACTGCTACGCTATCTCCAGCGGCAGCACCGACCTACTCGTTCTCATATCCGGAACCATCCCCTCATCCTACCCATCCCAGTCCGCAATACGCCCCGTCTGACCAACACGCTTCTCCCACGACGGGTCTCAACGTCCTCGGATCATCGCCCTCGGTCTCGTCGGTCCAGGCTGGCCCCTATGTTTCCCATGGCGTCAATCCGGCGCGTAGGAGGAACCCTCTGGACGTTCTAGAGGATAGACTCCAGATATGGTGTCAAGCTCAAGGTACGTAGCTGGCTAGACGACACTGACGCGCAGGTGTACCCTTCGGTCCTCTCATCTTCCACGACGAGCCACGTATCGGCAAGATCGAGTCCACCGTCCTCCCCACCGGCCAGGCTCTCATCGACTTTGAGGACAGGTTGATGGGCGCACTCGTTACCGCAGAAGACCTCGACCGGCTCGAGGTTCTCGACTGTCCTCGCCTCCTCAACATGTACTCCCGCTATCGCGCTCTTCCCACATCCCTCACCGACGATCAGACAGCCCTGATCTACGCCTCACTCTGTATGGCGCGCTTCACTCAGCTGCGCGGGGGTGTCGCGACGGGAATGACGGAGCCGCATACATTGGCGAGGGAGGATGTGACCTACTATCGGATGGCTCGCGCAGCTTTGGCGTCATGGGGACGAGCGAGTATTACAAGCATGTGTGAGTGCATCATAAGGTGGAGCTGATAGCAGGGGCGCTATTCTGCTTGACGACCTATATCCAGATCAATGGTTCAGCAGGGGAACATGGGGAGGTGTTGGCGCTGTCGGCGTGGCAAATCAGGGCGCTGGGATTACATCGTCGCGAGACCGCTCAACTGTATGCGCCGCAGGATATGAGTGGACCGCTGCTCCAGGCATACTGCTACAGCGAGACGTGAGTACGAGTCTGGCCGGGCTGATGCAGATTACGAGCCGTCATGACCGATCTCTCCCCCTCCATACCTATCGCCGAGCTCGAATTACCGCTGGAATCATGCGTACAAGGTGTCAACGCCGCAGCATACTCCGCCCATCTACACGCTATCAATTATCTTCGTGACTGGTCCAACCATCAGATCGACGTTACTACCGCGGGATATCTGGCTGTAGCCGAGGAGGCGTGGAGCGAGGATTTGGATGGGATCAGAGCGCAGCACGAGACGGGATTCGACAAGGTCAGAAGGGGATGGGCGGAGATGCGGTTCCACTGGTGAGTATGCTCTGAATCACTGTCTCGATATGAGTTACGTCGGCTTGGAGGTTATGAGAGGGTAGGGCTGAGAGCTGCGATCAAGGATCGTCTCGAGGGGAGCTCTGATGAGGGTAGCGAGGCCGGACAGGTGGTTGGGCGAGATAGGAAGGATAGGCTGGGGCCGGGAGGACGGCTGATGATCTGCGTCGACGGATGGTGCTGGGGTGGGGGACAACGGGACAGTGCGGTGTGAGATACGACGGGGCGATGTGGTCAAGGGTGCATCAGAGAAGAGCTTTTGAGGGGAGGGACGGAGGGACGGGGAAGGGGCAGGGCCTCGAGCGGGATGGGGTGTTTGTCACGAGGGCGCAGCATGGTCTGCTTCGGGAGGATGGCCCTATCCGCGAGTGGAGCAGGACAGAGAGGTTCGCAGGGGTTGGAAGGAGAGGGATGCTGGACGTACATGGAGGGGGCAGTAGCGAGGGACTGTGTCGAGGTGTTTGGGCGGATCAAGCTACTTCTTCAGGCTGACTTTGAGCTAACAAGCACAGGCTCAGACTACTCCTCCATCTCCCTCGCATGTCCCTCTCTCCCGGCCGAGCCAATCAAGCTACCATCTACTCTGCCCGGTCCGTCATCAGCATCCTCAACATCCACACCGAAGCTGCTTTCATCGGCAAGCTCGACCCATCATGGCCACAGCTCAAGCGTATCATCACATGCGGCCAGGTCCTTGTGCTGTGCTGCGCTCGAGGAGAGGTGCAGCAGCTGGAGGGGGCGGATCTCTTTACCAAGTTGATTGCATTACTGGAAGCGCATGTGGAGTTTTGGCCAGTGGTATACGGGGCGATCGAGGGGTATAGACAGGCAGCGGGAAAGCTCGGTGAGTACATCATGTGATCAGAGCTGATAGTAGGTATTCATCTTGCTACTGGAGATCAGCCTACTGAGGGCGTGACCAACGACTTTGCCCCGTTCCAACTGGACGATGACGCTGCTGGATGGTTTCTGGACCTGGATTTGGGAACTTTTGCTCAGGATATGGGGGGTGTTCCGAGCTGGTAGATGTATGTATCAACTCTCAAAGTCCGAGATATCGCCTAGCCTTAGACACAAGCAGGTCCTCATGCTAGAGCTGAGTTGAGTGAGTCACAGTGACTGACCAGCATGGACCGGCGTCAGTCGGCTCTCGGCCCCGAAGGTGTGATGGGCCGGATAAACTGCGGCTGCCCAGCAATTTGCCACCCCGAGATACCGGCCGACATTTCCCGACTCACCCACCACCACCCGCGGGTCGTCCATGCTGATCTCTTTGCTCATACCCGCTCATGATACTCACCTGATCTGCAGCTGCGGCTCGGCTATAGCGCGGTTCCCATGAGGTGGGATGCGGGGCGATGTGGGGAGCCGCTCATTCTATATATGGGCCAAGCGGGACCTCCATCTGCCCCCATCTTTCTCCTCATCAACATCCTCCACCATGTCCGTCGTCCCTCAAGCCCAAGCCCTATCGTTCGAGGAGAAGAAGGATGCCGACGAGATGCTCGACCACAAGGACGCCATCGAGCACGAGGAGGTCGGTACTCCTGACCTCGTCTCGCACTTTGCCAACATGCCTCGCGGTCAGGCAATCCGCAAGTTCTGGCGAGTCTTCTTGATCGGGATCTTGATCACCAGTGCTGGAATGTGAGCTCGCACCTGGTCCTGCTATGCAGCTGTGGCTGAAGCTGTCCAAAGAAGTTGTGCTGATGTTCAGATACGCTGGTTACACAAGCGCCATCCCCGGCTCTATCGTGGCCAACTTGGGTTTCATCGGTGGGTATCTCATAGTCTCGACCTTACGCTCACGCTGACCTGCCAGATACCTTTGCTACTGTAACCAACCCCCAAGGGCGCAGGATTCTTGACGCCAACTATGTCGGTCTCTGGGGCGCCATCAGCTACGTGACCCAGGCCATGGCTCAATTCGCATCCCCCTTTACGGCTCAAAAGTTCGGTCTACGATTCAACATGTGGCTCTTCACCATCATGAAGCTTGTTGTGAGTCGTTTCATTTCACCTTGGAGAGGGCGAGGGCGGACCAGGGGAGATTATGGAGAAGATCAAGAATTTGAAGAGCTCTCGCTGACACCTAGACTATCATCACCGAGATCTTCTCTACCAGCTGGTGGCACTTCCTCCTCGCTAAGGCCTGGAACGGTTTCGCGGCGGGTCTGATCGGCACTTCACTCCTCTCCTACGCATCCGAGATCACCATGCCCCAGATGCGCGGTACCGTCCTCTCGTCCTATGCCTTCTACTTTTCCCTTGGCCAGCTTGCGTCGGCTATTGCTTTGGATATCATCAACAGGGTGAGTTCTTGCGTGGGTCATAGCTGATCCTAGACCATGCCATATGACTTCCGCTTGGCCTTCTACTCTCAATTTGTCTTCCTCGGCATGTGGCTTCCCATCCTTATCCTCCTCCCGGAATCGCCCGTCTGGCTGTACAAGCGCGGCAACCACGAGAAGGCCAAGCGAGCTCGAGCCAGGCTCATCGGCAACGTCGAGGGCTTTGACGTCGAGCACGAGTACGCCGTCTTCGCCCAGGACATCGACCGCTCTGTCGCCCTCTCTGCCGCCCATGGTCGATTCAGCATGCTCAACTGCTTCAAGGGGACCAACCTCCGCCGGACTCTCATCTCCACCTCCATCCTCTGCGCCCAGGTGAGTCTGCTGCGCGGAACTCGCTGATGTTAGAACTTTGTCGGTGTTCCCCTCATGCTCAACGTCGTCTACTTCTTCTCGCTCGTCGGCCTCACCAACGCCTTCACCGCCAACCTCATCCTTTTCTGTGTCCTGCTCTTCGGTGTCATGGTTTCATTCTACCTGGTCGACAAGGTCGGTCGTCGGCCCTTACTCCTCGGCGGTATCTCAGTCATGGCCGTCTGCGTCACCATCTTTGGCGGTCTGGGCTTCATCACTGTCAGCCCTACGATCGGGAACGTCATGATTGTCTTGATGGCGCTTTGGGCTTTGTCTTACGCTATCTCTATTGCTCCTATCGGTGAGTCCTTGATCATCTGAACCAGTGTCGCGCTGACATTGCAGGCTGGATTGCCCTTGTTGAAATGAGTACGCCAAGCTTGCGAGTCCAGACGGTCGGTATCGCTGCGCTCATGCAGTCCTGCGCCAACGTTTTATTCGTGAGTGACTACACAGACTTGAGCTGATGGCAGAGCTACACTGTCCCCCTCATGCTGTCCCCGCAATACGCCGGCTGGGCTGGAAAGACTGGTCAGTTCCCTCCTCACCCGCTAGTCTCGAGCCCAAGCTGACTCGCAGGTCTCCTCTTCGGCGGTCTCGCCTTCTGCACCCTCATCGCCGTCTACTTCCTATTCCCCGAGACCAAGAACCGCACCTACGCAGAGCTGGACGAGCTGTTCGAGGCCAAGATCTCTGCCAGGAAGTTCTCCTCGACCAAGACTGCCGTATCGACCGCCAACGATGTCTTGCAGGCCAGCAGGGCTCAGTAAGAGGGTTTGTTTGGGCGAAAGATCTGGAGGGATGATCCGTAGTATCAATATCTGTCATGTATAGGGTACCAAGCACCTTCCAGGCCGGCGCTTACTGCCAAGTCTCCTGGTCAGTGTCCTCGTACCTGGACACGCTCAGAGTGCCCCGGTGCTACCTCTTACTATATCCTTGGGTGATATAGTGGGGATCTGGGAGGCCGAAGATATGATTAGTATAGCATCAACTGGGTTCCCCCTACATCCACTGCCAAGTGATCAGGCGAGGAGTCTAATGGGGATCTCTTGTCAGCCCCGAGGTAGACAAGCTCCGAGGCTCCCGTAGCCAGTGTTACCTGGTTCCACTTACCCGACTCTCTCGCTGATGGTCCTCCTCCTCCACTCCTTTCTTCGTCAGACAGGATCACGCTTGACCGAGTGGAAGCGAGGAGATCAGCCTTGGCTGATGGCCTGTGATACGCCAGTGAGGGAGATCGCGCGGTGCAGAATGTGGATCATCATCAGTGCTAAAGTCAATGGCGTACAGTCTTGCCTCACTCCCGCCAGCGCTCAAGTTGTAGAGAACGGCCGTCGTCGGATGTGCCTCACTACAGTTAGTTAGGACAGAGGGTCGTTAATAGATAGCTGACGTCGACGCCGAACCGCAAGCAGTACATCACAGCTCCGTCAAATCCACAACACTCAGACTTTGGTCTTCTTCGCCTTGTGTCCGACGTGCGCATGGTCATGCTCAGCATGGATGTGCTTGACCCCTCCCGCTTCCTGTCCTTCTGACTCCAGCTGTTTGAAATCCTGCGCTTCGTTGTCAAGATGCTCCTCCGTGCCGTCATCCCATTCCTCCCACCCATCTGCTACATCAGCGCAGCTCTGAAGGATGAGACGCAGACTCACCATCGTACATCTCGTACAGCTTCTCCATCTTCTTCTCTTCCTTCTTGCGCGAGTTCATAAGCTGAAGAGTCAGCACGATCCGCCTGTAGCTGTCGGTATCTCACCTTCTCCCACTTGACCCATTCAGCATCATCCAGCAAAGCGGTATTCAGAGTCCGAGTGATCAGATCCTGGTCAAGACTCTGACCGATAAAGACCACTACAGATCAGCTCGCCTCCATTCAGCGATACGAGAAAACTCGCCCTCCTGCCTGCGATCGCCCCACGGCCCAAAGAAGTCCTTCTTGATCAACTCCTTGATTTGCTCATCCTCCGTCGGCCATTCCGCCTCGTCCACCGCGCACATCCACGGCGCTCCTCCATTCAACGTCCACATACATCCCGCCTGGCTCCACTCCCCCGAGACCCGAGGTCGAGTAGCGAGCCAGATGAAGCCTTTGCTCCGGAGGACGCCGGACCAGATGGGCGAGGCGCGCTTGAAGGCGATACGGGCGGGGAGGTCGAGCTCGGCCTTTTCAGCTTGAAGGCGGGTGAAGATGGCTTCCTTGGACTCGAGTATGGGACAAGCGTCGTCGGATGTATTAGAGGCGTCGTCATCGTCGGTGTCGGAGGGGTTCTGGAGGATGCAGAAGGGTTCCTTCATGAGCTCCCAAAGGCGTTTGGGGTGGAAAGGGCGTCGAGCGGTGTAGACGAAGGAGCTGATACCGTACCTGCAGATCAGCTTGATCGGACATTCACTCACTCTTCAGTCTCGGGCTCGGGGATCATCTTGACTACTCCCATCGCATCGGTGTACTCCCCTACTTCTCGCAGAGACTGGAGCCACCCCGCCCCGACGGATGCCTTGTTGAAGTCGAAGAGGTTGGTATTGAGGAGCTCGGCGATGGGAACTTTGGAGTAGGAGGTACGGAATATCTTGGCATCCCTGAAGACGTCAGCTAGAGTCTGAGTGCGGGCAGGCGACGTACGGATTGAGCGTCTTGACCAGGGCCTCCGCCTTGTCCACCTCTGCCTTGCTGACCACGTCTGTCTTGTTGAGGATGATGATGTTGGCGAATTCGAGTTGATCAGTCAAGCTGTTGTCAGCTAGAGCCCAGGAGCGACTCACAGATCGGTGATATTCCTCTCGTCCTCTGGATCCACGTCCTTGCCGAGCCGGTCCGTCAAGAAGTCGGTCGTGTCAAAGTCGGCGAGGAAGGTAGTGCAGTCCACGACGGTGACGCAGGTGTCGAGCCGAGCGACCTTGGAGAGTCCTCCATCCTTGATGAGCTGGGCTAGGCGGAGGCGGGACGAGTCGTCGGTATCCCCATCCGCGGGCAGGCCCTCGTAGATCTCTTGCACCGACTGGTCCGCTACCGACTCGGCAAACTCAGAGGTGAACGTCTCGGCGACTTGAATGGGCTCCGAAATCCCTGAAGACTCGATGAGGAGGTAGCTACAGTCAGCTCCGGCCTGGATGAGACTCACTCAAAGCTGCCCATCTCGGCGAGTTTGGCAATCTCCTCCAACAGGTCCGCGCGGAGAGTACAGCAGATACAGCCTGCCCATCAGCCACAGCTCATAATGCGACTTACCATTCTGCATCTGGACAATCTTCTCTCCCTGCTGGGTGAGCTTGTGGTTCTTGATGAGCGATGCGTCGATCTGGTTGTCAGCTGTGTTCAATCGTGTGGACTCACGTTCAAAGCGCCCATATCATTCACGATCAGAGCACATCTCAGGCCATGGTCCTTGGACTTGAGGATGTTGGAGAGGAGCGTGGTCTTGCCGGATCCGAGAAAGCCAGACAGGAGTGTGACGGGCAGGCGCTTGTCGTTCTCGCCTGTGGGGATGGTCATGGTTGTTGATGGACTTTGATTGACGGGCTGAGAGGAGAGTGAAGGGAGAAAGCATGGCCAATTATCCTCTGGGTTGGAGTCCTATGAGTGATCTGGCGGAGCTTGAGAACTGGGCGGTCTCTCTAGCCTTGCTGAGATGATCAAGGAGGGTCGACAACGACCGCTGAGGGCCCCACTAATGGCCCCTCGGTCCATCCGCCTCGGATCAGTAGCTCATCAGGTTGTCAGTGTCTTTGAACATCTTTAGGATTCCCAGGACAGCTCCCCTCCGCTTCCAGGCCATTTGTTGTCCTCTTCAAGGACTGGGCATAATGTATAGTTGATGAACGATGTTGACGGTGCTGATTAGGTTGAGAGGGGTGATCCGTGCGTTGGTTCTGAGAATTTCGCTGGACGATCGTCCAGCCAACTTTTCTTCCCATCTTCCTTTATCACTCATACCCATATAGTATAGCCAACAAGCAGCAGCAGCCATGACAGATTCACCACACGCAGAGCTGCGGAACGGCATCTCAGAGATGTTCACAGGGGTGGAATCGCCCATCACATCCTCGTCCTCGGCGAGTGGGAGCAGCTCGAACGGGTATGCCAAAGGATTCGCAAGTGGGGAGCCTAATCCCGATCATGGGGTCATCACTCCGCTTGGATCGCCTCAGCTCTCACCTACATCGTTATCAGGACTATCGTGTGGGTCTCTTCGAGCCGGGGCCGGGAACGGATGCGACAAGGAAGGACATTGGCTGATTGGTAGTGTCGTCCGATGGAGAGCTGGAGCAAGAGGTGGATATGGACCTGGACGTCTCGGCGGCCGACGCAGAGAAGGCTCAGGAGATTAAAGTCAAGGCCAATAAGGCTTTCGCAGGTGAGTCTAAGCTTGCAGTCTAGTTGGATCTGGTTGTTCGGGGTGGCCGGCGGAATTGCTAGCGGAACTGGAGTTGTCGATTTTGGATGTGGTGGTGGCGGGAGTCATACAGTGGCAGGATAGGCGTACTATATGGCGGGAGAAGATTATAGCTAGGAGCTGGTGGACGGAGGCAGGCCAGTGCGGCGCGGGTTAATGAGCGCTACCTCGAAGCTCAGGCCATACCCACGCGCACATCTGCTAACCTCGCAGACAAGGACTTTGCGACCTCAATAGAGCTCTATACCGAGGCTATACATCTGAATCCCAAAGATTCTACCTTCTGGAATAATCGAGCGATGAGTAAGGGCAAGATGGAGGAGCATGGGGGAGCTATTGCGGATGCTAGTGAGTTGTGCTGGACGATAAGGGTACCTGCCGTCGATCGGTGCTGTAGGCGAAGGACGGCGGAGATGGCGGATGGTATACCTGGGCTAGCGATGGCTGGATAGGAGGCAGCTGGAGCTGCGTTGTGCGAGCTGGGCGGACACGAGCGAGATGTGTGGTCTGTCGTGCTGGGGCAAGGGCTGCTGGACCTGACTGAGCTACGTGCCAACACAGCTGACGCTCAGCCCGCGCCATCGAGATCAACCCCAAATACGCCAAAGCCTACTTCCGCCGTGGTCTCTCCTACCTCTCCATCCTCCGCCCTACCCTCGCCGTACCCGATTTCAAGAAAGCTCTTGATCTTGACCCGACAAGCAAGCCCGTCCAAGCTCAACTGGCCGCCACCAAGAAGCTGATCTATGCTATCGAGTTCGAAAAGGTCAGTCCTGCCCGTCCAGCGTGTTGGCTCTTAGCTGACTACTAGGCAATCTCAATAGGAGAAACCAAGACCACCTCGACTCGGTGTCTGGAGATGATCGATCAGGGCGCGTGTATGCTCGACCTCAAACAAAAGTCCGAACACATGCCCCTCCCTATCATCCCTGACGACCCGAAGGCGAGATATACACCCACGGCGGAATGGGTCGAGGGGATGATTGAGAGCTTCAAGAAGGGCGGGAAGGTGCCGCGGCGGGTAGCATGGGAGATTGTGCTGGGTGTCAAGGCGGCGGTAGAGAAGGAGAAGAGTCTGGTGGAGATTGAGATACCGAAGGGATGTACAGTGGAGATTATTGGGGATAGTGAGTCTGTTGAGTCTGGTGATGAGAGATGTAGCTGACACAACAGCTCATGGAGTAAGCTGCTACATTGGAAGCGAATGGCCAATAGCTGACCATCCAGCAATTCTTCGACGTCTGCAACCTCCTGTCAATGACAAAACCACCATCAGATACGCATTATCTTGTCTTCAACGGTATGCTTCTTTCTTTCAATTCTGTATCTCATGCCTGTTCTATCTCATACCCGTCTCCTTCCGGACCCTGCTGATTCTCAGGCGACCTAGTAGACCGCGGAAGCTGGTCCGTGGAGGTTGCCCTCACGGTGTTCGCGTACAAGTGGCTCTTCCCAGAACGGGTGTTCATCAACCGCGGGAACCACGAGACCAACGGTGAGCTAAAGGCTCTCCGATGTCCACTATGAGCTCAAGCTGACCCCAAAGACATGAACAAGGTATATGGATTTGAAGGGGAATGTAAAGCCAAGCTGGGCGATATGACCTACAAGCTGTTTGGGGACGTCTTCACCATGCGTGAGTCCTACTCTTTTCGACCTTCCCTCCTTTGCCTGCACCCCTCTCGACCTCAGATTCTCAGCTCAGACCAACATACATGAGTAGCCCATATCTAATATCCAGTGCCTCTCGCTACCCTCGTCACTGCCTCCCAGCCGCCCTCAAACCCCAAAAGCGAAGGCTCGCAACCCGCCATTCTCTCGCCAGAAGGCAAGAAGCGGTACTTTGTCGTACACGGTGGTCCACCAGTCAGCAAGGATGGGGTCACGCTGGATGAGGTGCGGGATATCAAGCGGTAAGCTTGAGCTCGAATTTTCTAAGCGGGAAGATCCTCGGTCGGGGCAATCTCAGCGGGGATGAGCGTCGAGTACAGGGATCGACAAGGGGACAGGGGCGTAGCTGACCTGGTAGCTTTGGTGCCCAGCCCGGTCAGGAGGGTTTGATGTGCGAGGTGAGCACATTCATGTCAACTATCGGTATCGAATGATAGCTGATTGGTATAGTTGCTCTGGACAGATCCGCAAGAACAGCCCGGTCGCGGTCCGTCAAAACGAGTAAGCTCTCCATTCCCGCTCCTTAGTGCACCTCATCATATACACTCTACACTTCCTTGATTCCCTGCTGACCTACAGGGCGTCGGTCTCGGCTTTGGCCCCGACGTGACTCGGCGCTGGTGCGACCTCAACTCGATCACCGCCGTCATCCGCTCACACGAGGTCCGGGCCGAAGGCTACGCCATCGAGCACGACGGACTCTGTATCACCACCTTCTCATGTCCCAACTACTGCGACAATGTCGGCAACTCGGCGGCGTACATTACGATGCAGGACGATGGGGAGCTGAGTTATCATCAGTTTGGACCGGTGCCTCATCCGGACGTCAAGCCTATGGCGTACGCGAGCGGGTTCTCGGGGATGTAGGACGGATGGGCGGATAGGGTCGCGAGAATCCGTCGGGGCGGAAGCGGAGGGACGCAGACTAAGGGGTGATGCGGGATTGGAAGATCTAAAGGGAGCGGAGGTGCGAGGTCGAGAGGCGAGGTCACATTGAGTACCGCCGGAATAGCCGCGCTGGATACTTCGGGATATGATCTGCATAGCAATGTAGCCAACTATCCAACATGCACAAGCTCTACGTCCCAAATAGTCCGCCTCTAGCTTCTGCGGCTGCATCTTATACATGCTGCATCGAAGACAGATTTACAGCTACACTTCCAGAGTCGTCGGAGCCGCCGGCATCCGTCATAGCCGCAACTCGACCAACGAAATTTGTTGACACTTTGTCATCATCATCTCTCATCTTGATAGTCACATCCACGCACATCGACTATCGGAAGTCATACAGCTCTCAGCTGAGCTCACCGCGCTAAGCATCAGCCGCTCCGAAAGCCTGAAACGTACGCCCTACCGCGCAGACGAGCGCGACACAAGGTGCCTCCTCATCGCTCGGACCCACCCGAAGAGGTCATCCCTCTCCTCGAGATGGGGTCCAGGTTTGTCGAGGGTCTCGCCGACGATGAGAGCAGAGGTGGCGGTCCTTCTTCGTCTGCCATACGAGACGAGTCTGGGTCAACGGAGCGGAATCTGCGGGATGGGGATGAGAAGGGGTCGAGAAGCCATAGTCGGCGGAGTATGTTCACCAATGCTGCTTCAGCTACAGGTAAGCCTAATCCCTCCGTCCTTGATAATCCGTATCAGCTACTAAAGGTCTAATCCGCGAGCCAGCTGCTGGCGATCCGTAGGACCCAGCTGACTTTATAGACAAAGAACACCGCATGACCCTCCTTTCCGGAATCCGCCTCTACCCCAAAGCCATCTTCTGGTCCATGCTCATCTCCTCCCTGTGCGCTATGGAGGGGTACGACGTCTCGCTCGTCGGCAACTTTTACGCGTTCCCGCCGTTCAATCAGCAATTTGGGGAGCTGCAGCCAGGCCCGGCGGGAGGGTATCAGGTACCGGCGAGATGGCAGACGGGGCTGAGCGTGGGGGCGCAGGGAGGGCAGATTGTGGGGCTGATCAGTGAGTCGATCAAGGTCATGAGGAGGGGGATGCGTCCTCGTTCTCGTTGAGAAGACGCTGGAGGGGAACCGATGATGAGGCACTAAGTGAGGCGGATACCGCGCTGACACTGCAGTCAATGGCTTCCTCACCGAACGGATCGGATACCGCAAGGTTATCCTCGTCTCGCTGCTCTGGCTCACGGCTGTCACTGCTCTGTTCTTCCGAGCTCAGAATCTGGGCATGCTGCTCGCCGCGGAGATTCTGGCCGGGGTACCATGGGGAGTCTTTCAGGCTAGTAAGTCAGCTATTGGATTCGCTCTGAACGGCTCGCCGGGGACCTGGAAGGGGGGATCGGGGCGGGGACCCGGACGCAGGCTATATCCACTGTATCAGGGGACCAGGCTGATCTCTCAGTCGCCATCTCGTACGCGGCCGAGGTCTGCCCAGTCGCGCTCCGAGGCTACCTCACTACATGGGCCAACTCCTGCTGGGGCTGGGGCCAGATCATCGGTATCGCCGTCATCCGCTCTCAGTTTGGACGCACAGACGACTGGGCCTGGCGTCTCCCCTACGCCCTCATGGTAAGCTGTCGTAGCGCGTCCCCTGGGCCTGAGCTGACACTATCAGTGGATGTGGTACCCTCCCCTCCTGCTTGGCGTCTACCTCGCGCCAGAATCACCATGGTGGCTCGTCCGCGTCGGCAAGATCGACGAAGCAAGGCACTCGCTCTCGCGCCTCACGAGCTCGGGGAGGGATATCGAGTATGATGTGGACGAGACGGTGGATATGATCAGGCATACGACCGAGTTGGAGCGGGAGGCACATACGGGTGCGAGCTATGCGGATTGTTTCAGGGGGACGAATTTGAGGAGGACGCTGCTGGTGTGTGGGATATGGGCGACTCAAGTGAGTACCCGCTTCCAGCCCGGATATCAGGCCTAGCTGACCCCCAGAACTTTAGCGGAAACACCTTCTCCAACTACTCGACCTACTTCTTCGAGCAGGCCGGTTTGGGTGGGACCGCAGCGTACGACTTTGCGCTCGGTCAATATGGTATCAACACCGTCGGCGTCTTTGGTGCATGGGCGCTGATGTCTGCGGGGATTGGGAGGCGGACGCTGTTCGTGTATGGCCTGTGCGGGCTGTGCGTGACGTTGATGATCATCGGGTTTGTTGGGATTGCGCGAGGGAGGGTGGAGGACCGGACGGTGGGGCTGGTGACGGGGAGTCTGATGCTGCTGTGGGCGACGATCTATCAGATCACTGTTGGGTGAGTACTGGTCAGGAGAGAGCTGATGACAGTACGATCGCATTCTCGCTCGTGGCGGAGATGTCTACTCGGCGATTGCAAGTCAAGACTATCGCTCTTGGTCGAGCATCGTACAATGTCGCCGCTATTATCGTCAATGTCTTGACGCCATACATGATCAATCCGACCGCATGGGTGAGTACCTCAGTAATTGGGATGGATGAGAGCTGACCAGCAGAACTGGCGCAATTATGCCGGATTCTTCTGGGCGGGGACATGCTTCCTCTGTATCATCTTCGCCTACTACTGCGTCCCCGAACCGTCCGGTCGATCCTTCGCCGAGCTGGATCTGCTGTTCGAGCGCAAGGTGCCAGCGCGGGATTTCGCAAAGACCGAGGTGGATGTGTTTGCGGAAGGTGAGGGCAAGGTGCGGAGGGGTAGGGAGCTGGAAGGCTAGGGAGGAAGTCATAAACGTTGTACTATATCTGCCGAAGATGATCGTGTAGTCTATCTGGAGTGGCCGTCAGTGCGACCGAGACAGCCTGCTGCACTCTGCATATGACTGGACAGCAGTCCGCTACAGTGCCACAATGCCAAGCCCGACTGTGCTCCACCAAGCCTCGCCGACACCGCCCAACTTGTTTTCACTTTCGCTTTCTATATCATCCATTCATCAAAGAGTACCTACCTATCTGATCAGCTTCATCCAACCAGTGAACAGTCTGCTGTAGTCATCATAAAGTTCACCGTCCTCAGTGACCAGGGTGGGTGAGACTCCGCTCAAATTTATGAGCCACCGCTGACCTGATAGCGCAAGCCCACCACGCCCTTGTCCCGCGGTACGACCCATCCAACCCGTCCTTCACCTACCATGAACCCGCCATCTCGCAGGTCCTCGTCCTCGGGACGTTCCTCTACCTGCTCAACGTGTTCGGCTGGGTGGCTCAGCGCTTCTTGAATGCGGGTCTTCTCGGGCAAATTCTACTCGGTGTAATCTATGGGTCGCCGCTGGCGGGATGGCTAGATCCGTCATGGGAGGAAGCCTTCGTTGCTGTCGGATATGTGGGACTGTTGATCGTAGTCTTTGAAGGTGAGCCATCGCTTTGGGCAGAGCTGACTCTAGCCGGAATCCACTCGACCATCTCGCACCTCACGGCGCTCCTCCCGCTCTCGCTCTGTATCGCCCTCACCGGCGTACTGCTGCCTATCGGTCTATCCTTCATCCTCCAGCCGCTCGCTGGCTTCAGCTACCTCCACTGCTTTGCGGCCGGCTCAGCCCTCGCTTCCACCTCGCTCGGTACCACCCTCGCCGTCGTTTCTCCCGCCGCGCTCGGGTTTGACCTCCGGCGCACTCGGCTTGGTACCGCCCTCATCAGCTCGGCGGTCATTGACGATGTCATCGCGTTCGTTCTCGCCAAGATCCTCGGCGTCATTGGCAACAACCCCGGGGCATCCGGCTCTGTGCTCGGCGGGGAAATCGGGCGGACTATCGGCGTTACAGTCGGGATCGGCGCGGTCAGCTTGCTCGCGGCCAAGTACGCCCTGAAGCCGCTATACAGGGCGATCCGGCGTCGCAAACATCTCTGGGAGGAGGCAGCTTGGGGCGGGGAGCGATTCCTGCTCTTTGGGATGTTTCTGCTCTGGCTCGGCTTGATTGCCGGGACGGGGTATGCGGGGACATCGCCGCTGTTTGGGGCGTACCTAGCCGGCCTCGTCGTCGCTTTCATCTCGGAGGAAGACGACAAGCCGGACCACAGCATCAAGCTCCCTTCACGCTTCCCCCGCGCACCCACTATCGATCTCAGTAACCTCGGAACGACAAATCTCAGCCGCGCCATTACCCTCCCCGAAACCACCTCTATGCCCCCGTCCACCAAGCCCGCTCCCTTCCTCACCGCCGGAACGCGCGATGACACCGCCGAGGCTACCCCCAAAGTCCACCTTCAGACCTCGTTCGACGGATACATTGCCCAGCCGCTCTTCCGCCTGCTGCTCCCCATTTTCTTTGGGTCGATCGGGTACTGTATCCCGTTCGTTCCGCTCTGGAGGGGAGAGGTCATCTGGCGAGGGGTGATTTATGCGGTGCTCATGATACTCGCCAAGGTGGGGTGCGGGCTGTGGCTGTTTGTCTGGACAAAGTCGTGGGCGTGCTGGAGAGGGGCGGTGGTATTGGGTCTGGCAATGGTCGCGAGGGGTGAGATTGGGCTGCTGTGAGTGCTTTCGCCTTGGCTGATGGCGGTTTTCGCCCGGTGGTGGGCGACGAAAGAGGGAGATTGAGCAGAGGATACAGATGGAGACAGCAAAGATAAGTGGAAGACGGTGGGGCCTAGGGATTGGGGCGAGCGAGTGGGGTCGGAGGGTTGCCGGAATGGGCAAGCGGGAGGGGTTAAGGTGATAAGGGGAAAGCGAGGGATCTGCAGATCGGGTCGGAGTGGAAGAGGTGCTGCGGAAGTCTGACTCTGACTACTGGTCCAGCTCTGTTCCGGCAGCCTCGCGAGGCTATACGAGCTTGTTCAATCGCCATTCCCCTTACCTATACCTTACACTCCATCTCCTTACTTCTGCCAAGCTAGATCATCGCTTCCCGCCCCACCCCATCTTATCCGAACATAGCTGATCTCATCAGGATCTCTCAAATCGCCTACACCACCTCTACTCCTCTCCTCCCCGACGACCAATTCCTCATCGTCACCTGGGCTATCGTCCTCTGCACTATTGCCGGTCCTGTTGCTGTCGGGATCGTCGTCAAGCGCTGGGGCAAGACGATCTTGGCGGGATCATGGGATTGATACCCGGTGATCAGCATCGTCGATGTCCAGGTAGTATCTGTAGATGGAGAGTTCATCCGAGCATCTCTATAGCAATAGTGCTGAACGCGATATGCAGAAGATGCGGATGGCGAAGGACTGCTTCCACATGGGGACTAACGATTGGTGGATCCGCCTGTTAGAGATGCTATTCTTGCTGCTCCACAGGCATAGCAGCGCATGTGAGACATCTAGCCTAGACGGAGTTCACCGAGCGCGTTCCTCAACGTTGAGTGATGCTCATCTACCTTGTATACTCATCTCAACATCACATAACTTATACATACAGTGATCCATCCCTACCACACACCCCATCATCACCGTCTCGCTCCACCGCATTACCTACCACCCCGAGAATCACAATGTTCCTCGGCTATCAACGCATCTCCGAGATCAAGGCGTTGAAGGGGTCGACGTTCAGCCTCGATGAGGGCGGGTTTACCAAGAGTGTCAAGCGTATCAGAAGGGAACTGAGAGTTAGCCGAAACGCAGCTGGAAGATGGAGCGAGTAGCTGAATGAGCTGATCATCAGAACCGGGGAAGCAAGGAGGTCCCACAGCCTGCTCTACCAAACTCGGCCAACCACATATGCGTCATGGGTCGAGTCGGACCCGCTCCAGCGACTCTCGGCCGTATCGTCCGGATGAACGAGCTCTATATGTTTCTCGAGTTAGCGGACATCCAGAAATTCCTCTTGCTCGCATACGACGTCGTTCTGCCAGAAGGTCTCCTCCTCCCCATACATCACGATAACATCCGGCACTTGACGACTCTCGCTCGGCCAAGGACCAACAAGGCGTACAAGGCCAAGCAGGTGGTATGGGACGCTGGAGGGGATGTCTCGTGGCACGATATGACTGTGCTGCTCCAGGACCATGAGTGAGTGAAGCATTGACGATCCTGTAGACGACGTGAAAAGTGCCGCAAAGCTGATTCTGTCAGAGACTTTGCCGATCTCGTCATGCACTTCTGGTGGGGTTTTCCTCAGCCCGGCAAAAATGAGCTGTCTCTACCCACCGCGACGCTCCCCGATCCCCCTCAGCGCATCAAGACTGGGCACCGAAAGCGGCCTAAGCGAGGCAAGGCGGCTGTTGCGGCGAGAGAGAAGGCGAGGGCGGAGGCAGAACGAGAGCAGGCGGCGGCGGCGGCGGCGAGGGCTGGCGGCTCAGGGGCCACAGCGATCGGGGAGGGAGATGAAGAAGGGATGCTGGGAGGAGAGCCGGATGCGGAGGGAGAGCCAGTGAGCCTGTATGACGAGTGGCTGCTTGACAAAGGGGCAGGAGGATGGGGATATGGCTTTCCTCTGCTGGCTGGCTAGTCTGTGTCCCTAGTCTTGTATGATCATCCATGTAGCCTGTATCGCTGATACCGCAGAACCACGATACTCTGCTGAAGACCTACTGACTTGTCATGGACTCATGGTGAGCAACTGATCGTCGAGGAATGTGGTGCAAGACTGCAGGATGACGCGGATGACGACATGTCGATCAGCCCGCTTCCTTTCATGCCTCTTCGCATCTCTCTCCTCTCAATGACCCTTTCTACCCCTACAAGACCATATGACTCACAATCAACCACAGGCTGATGGAAGATCCAGTGACAATATCATCAAGCAGGCGCGCCTCAACATGGGCCACTCCCGCTTCTCCCACTCGTCCCGGACCACCCGTAACTTTTCGTCCAGTCCAGCCATCGGCGGTAACGGCTGTACCGGTCATACCGGTGGTTCCAGTCGCACCCGCTCCGCCGGTATTGACTGTCGAGGATACGAAAGAGGAGAAGGGGAGGAAAGATGAGATCCAGAAAGAGCAAAGAAGGGTGGACAGGGCAATCGAAGCAGAGCGGAGAAGGCGGGAGAGGAGGATCCCCGAGATGGACGATGATGATCTCGAGGCGCTCATGAGGTCTGCCCAAAAGGTATGCCTTCTTCCTGCATCACCTTGATAGATCAGAGACCTAGACTGACCTTGCAGCTCGTCCGATCAGTACATATCGCCCCTCCCGCGTACCCCGACAAGCCAGAGGACGAGCTCGATCTCAACCCAGCCGAACTGGAAGAGTTCTCACTGGACAAGCTGAGAAGCCACCTCGAGCGCTTCTACTCCAGTGTAGTGTTCTCGTGTATGACGGTCATTAAGGAAGTGATCAGGATCAGGGGCTGGGAGGACGGGGGAGAGCGGACCGGTGTTGCTCTCGCGGTGAGTCCAGCTGCGGATTTCATTTTGAGCAGTGAGTATCCCAGCTGATATCAGGTGTACATCATCGCTTGGTACTTTGGCCTCATCATCACCACCTTCTTCCTCTTCCTCACCATACTCGTGCTCGTCCCTCCATCCCGTGCCTACTGCTTCGGCCCGCGCCGACACTACGTCTCGGTCCCTCTCGATCCCTCGGATCCTAGTACACTCACCACCCTGCCCATCCTCGAAGGTTCCGAGGAGCCATGGGGTCCCGCGGCGTCCGAGCGACAAGCTACCGCATGGGCCGACAAGATGGAGAGTGTGATCTTTTCCCTCTTCTCGCCCGGTGGAGCAAAGAGCGACAAGGGCAAGGAAGTGATCGAGCATGCAGAGGAGGAGATCAATGGGGTGATGGTCAAGGATATGAAGCACAAGGCGAAGAACGAATACGGGGCGGATGATATGGGAAAGAGAGAGATGGCCAAGGTGGTATATGGGAAGCCGGGCATGCAGATCTTGGGCGGGCTGGTGGACAAGTGGGAGCGGATTGCAAAGTGAGCAGCCCATAGGGTCCAAGGCCAGGAAGCTGACATCTCAGCGCCATCAAACCGACTCCACCGTTCGTCAAGCCATCTCGAGACCGTGTCTTCTATACCCTCCTACTGCCTCTCATCAGTACGTCCATCTTTCTCATGTCTTGATGTCCGGGCTGATAGACCAGTTGCTTCGCTCGTCATCACGCCCACGATGGTCTCTCGCGCTTGCGGAGCTGGCTTTGGCTTTGTCCTATTCGGCAAGCCCGTCATTGACTGGACGATCGACGAGCTGGATCGACGGGTGCCCACATGGAGGCGCAAGCTCATCTTGGAATTGTAGGTCGTCACCCTCCTCGTGGAGTGGAGAATCAGCTGATTATCAGCAACATCCTCGCCGACGTACCCACCAATCCTCAGCTCATACTCCGTCTCATGCGGGATGCAGAGCATCAACGTCGCCCCCTACCTCACCCCGAGACAGAGCAGGAGATCGAGGAGGAAGATGCAGATGCCGAGGAGAACGAGGATAGCTCGGACGATGGGCTTGGGGATGAGACAAGCGACAGAGAGGACGATGGAGCATATGAGGATGAAGGGAAGAAGGCTAAGAAGAAAGTGGGGACGGTGGGCAAGAAGATGAAGGATGGGACGAGAGCAAAGGTTCGGAAGACGTGGGATAAGCTGGGGATGTTCAAGGAGGAGGTGAGTCGCGAATTATAGGTCGAGACCTGAGCTGAACTGCCCAGTCTTTTGCCTTGGTCACGGGACACAAGAAGGTCAATTTTGAGGAGAAGGCCAAGGTGAGCTTCATATCCATGGTCTATATGTCATATGCTGATATTGTAGAACGTGATGGACAAGCTCAACATCTCGCACGATTCGAAGCCTGCTGCCAAATTGCTGGACAAGCTACCAGGGGTGTCAGAGGATGATTCACCAGATACACCGACTCGTGAGCTATCTTGCTAGTCTCAAGCTGATGGCGTAGGCTTCTATGTCAACCACGCTAAACACGGCCCCGGACACCTCATCATCTACCCTCCTACCCTACCCACCTCTCCATCCGAAAAGTTCACTCCCGCTCGAATCTCGCTCACCACTATCCGCCGCGTCCCTACCTCACAGTCGGTCTCTCTTCACCCTGACCAGCTCGATCCCACCTCAGATCACCTCAATCCGCACAGTAGCGCCCTGACAAACGGCGAAAAAGGCGACCTCGTCATCTCCATCAACGACATTATCGCGATGAAAAAGACGGGGCTCGGATATATTGCCAGTATGGGGGTGTCATGGGCGCTCGATACGGAGGATGCAGGCGGCACGGGACTGGACTTGACGATCATCCGAAGGGCAATCGAGGGTGAGAAGGAGGATGAGATGCGTGGGAAAGCCGAAAAGGTGGAGCTGAGGAAGATTGTGCGGAGGGACGAGCTGTTTGATCGCTTGTTGGCGCTTGGAGAGCAACGGTGGGAGTTGATGTAGGGAGATAGCTCTCATGCTGTGTATCGATAGTTCTAGGTTGTCTCGTATGTACACGCACACGGATAACGTATCAGCCGCTGAGCTCAGATCTGTACTGGTATTATGACAGGATCAATGGCCATACCACTCATCATGGGCACTGTAAAGTATAAACCACCGGAACGCCCTTGTAGAAACCACCTGGATGTTCAAAACCACCTGAAAGCTAGCGCAAACCCACCGGAGAGCTCAGAGGGCTGACGGCAGGTTTCAAATACCACCCGGATCCCAGTAGAGTTTCGGGTGGTTTTAATGACTTGTAAATTTCGCACAAGTCCCGTCGCGGCTGGGAGCTCAAACCTCAGGCATCGTATTCCATGCTTCAAGTCGCTTTAAACTCAATGAATACGTAGATACACGTCCAAGCCATCAGCCTGCCATCCCTCGCTGGTCGCCCATCTGGCTCACCCTGAACCCAGGCCGTGGGAGGCTCAAGGCTTATCTATGGGGCAGCTATATCGCCCATCAATGTATAGATATAGTGGCCATTACCTCTTCACCGCACCTCGCATTCTTGCCGCTCTTGCGATGAAAGTTGATTCTGGACGTGTAAGCCGTTTCTCCCTTGTGTAGATCAACCGAGCTGATCATTAGACGTATCCTCGCCGACATAATCCCAGTCCCGCCCACGTCCTCCCCACGACCCCGAGCGAGATGTCGAGCCGATGAGCTGTAGATAGCAGAGACGGATCATATCTGGGACGCAGGGGTCACGGAGGGCAGAGCGGATACGGTGATTTGGGGAAGGAGGGAGAAGATGGCCAGGAATCCGTTGACAGCGGGGAAGCGGGGGAGAAGGTGGACAGACGGAATCACGGCGAGGGGGCGAGATGCAAGGGAGAAGCGCGGACGTCTGAGGAGCAGGTGAGTTGTACCCAATCTTCAGGTCCAGGCCACTCAGCTTATTGTATAGCGTATCTTGATAGACCAGTACAGGGCCCTCAGCTACGTTGCAGAAAGCACGGTAAGCCCTGGAAGCCAGAGACTCGTTGCTGTAGACTGGGCTGATATTGCAGAATACATCCAGCAAGCTCAAGATCTACCTCAACTTAGAGTCATCCGCCCAGCTACTACTGCTCAGGCTTTTCCGGATCACCCACAGATCTGCCAGACACTCCTACTCGTAAGTCTCTGCCCAGACCCTCGCTTCATACGTGTCAGATCAATTACTCTGAGCGGGAAAGCTGAAGAACAGGCTTCTCCCCATTTGTCGCCTGGTATCATGCGCTCATCCTCACCATATCATCCCTCTTCATTGGCTTACCCCGTATTGACCCTCTCAACTCGGTCGTACTGCTTCGACTCCAGCTGTCACTCCTTCTGCGCCATCTCGATCCCTTCGAAACCCACCGCAATCACTACTCGTACGATCCTCGAAAATCGGGCGCGGACGATATGGGCGAGAAGGACATGGCATGGCAGGCGGGGAATGAAGGTTACGGGGATTGGCAGGCAAGTGGGAGCGAACCGCAAAGTGAGTGGAGGCGATATGGGTACTGTTGGGCATGAAGAAGGATAGTGAAAGAGGGGAGATAGGAATCGGGTGGGGATAGTGAGGAGGACAAGAAGAGGACGGGGGCAGGGGCTGCTGGCGAGCGAGCGAGTATCAAAGTTTGGGCGGGGAGATGGGGCCGGGACGCGCAGGAGCGGATCGAGGGTGATGGGCTGTGAGCGCAGGGCAATGGTGGAGAGATTGCTGGGGTTCACGAGCGGAGTTGGAGTCGAAATGTGCCCATACGGAACAGCAACCCCGGCTAGTGGTCCACCTCCTTTCTGGCAGGAATGATCTCGTTCCTCTCTCGCTCCCCTTGACTTCCAACTACATGAATTTACTCGCACTTAGCTCTTCTACTACCTCTTCCCTGACTTCCCAGTCTGGCCTCCACCTTCCGCACCGCCCCTTCTCGTCAGATCAAAGCTGATCCATCCAGAATCTCACAAATCGCCTATACCACCCCCATCCGCTTGCTACCCGACGACCGGATCCCTCGCTGTCATCTGAGGTATCGTCCTCTGTACTCTCGCCGGTGCCGTCCCCTTCGGAATCGTCATTAGGCGCTGGGGCATGATGATCTTGGCGGGTGGGTTTGAGATCGGTGTGCAATCGTTATCCCCGATTCTCAAGTCTACGGGAGGGGACATGTTGAGGGGAGATATGAGAGGGCTCGATGTATCGGATGGCCTGGAAGGGCTATGGGCATAGGGAGGATAATAGGCTGGCTGAAGAAGGGCAGAGGGGACGGCGGGATGCGGGGTGCGTGGTGCGGAGGTGAGAAGAAGGTTTGCGGGTATGCAGATGATGGTGGCGATGGGCGCTAAACACGTCTTGGTCTGTACTTGTCGCATGTAATCCTCGGCCACCCCAGCCCGCCCTGCCTCATCCGGCCTTCACCATATGACTTCTCGCACATAGGGCCATGCGAGGAATGTGTAGCAAAATCCAGGTCCAGCCCGCAGCGGTCCAGAACTTTGATCACCGCAGTCGATCCTTTGTTTCTCATCCATCCATGACTCAGATCCAATGTCTGACCTCTATATAGCTAACAATCAACTCCATGCTCTGCCTCTTATCAACGCGCGATGGCCAGACCATCCACACCGCCGCTTCTTGCGGCTCCAACGGCATGGGTCACTCCGGCATCCCCTACACGTCCAGGTCCACCCGTCAAATTCGCTCAGGCTCAGCCGGCCGTGATCGTCCGACCAGCGGTCGTCGTCGAGCTGACTGCGGTCATGGACGCGCCGACGTATACCCAGCCAGTCCCCCTCTCCGGGCAGGATCTCAAGGAGCAGACGGAAAGGGAAGAGGAGGAGCGCAAGGAGCAGAGACGGATAGAACAAGCTATCGAAGCCGAGAAGCGGCGGCGAGAGCGGAGGGTCCCGCCCATGGATGATGATGATCTCGATGCTCTGATACGTTCGACTCAAAAGGTATGTCTACAGAGTCAATACGCGGAGTGATGCTCATGGTATAGCTCGTCAAGTCGGTACACATTGCACCACCCGGACGTGGGCGTCCCGAGGATGAGCTCGATCTCAACCCCGCGGAGGATGAGCCATTCGCGCTCGATAAGCTACGAAGTCATCTCGAGAGGCTCTATGCGAGTGTGGTGTTCTCACTGTTGACGGTGGTCAAGGAGGTGATCAGGATAAGGGGGTGGGAAGATGGGGGAAAGCGGACAGCGACTGCCTTGGGGGTGAGCCGATCCGTCATTCTGGTGGACACCAGCTGATCCTAAGGTTTACATTGTCGCCTGGTACCATGGACTCATCTTCACCACACTATCCCTGTTCATCACCACCCTCGTCCTCGTCCCCTCGTCTCGGTCGTACTGCTTTGGTCCCAGCCGTCACTGCGTCTCTGTACCGCTCGACCCGCCCGACCCTACCTCGATCACCACACTTACTGTCCTCGAAGGACCCGAGCGCCCATGGGGACCTGCAGCGTCCGAGAGGCAGGCATCAGCCTGGGCGGATCAGATGGAGAGCGTTCTGATGTCGCTCGTTGCGCCTGGCGGGGCGTCAAGCGGGAAGAGCAAGGAAGTGATGGAGAAGGCGGAAGAGGAGGTGAACGGGGTGATGGTCAAGGAGTATAAACATCACACGAAGGATGAGCATGGGGCGGATGATATGGGCAGGACGGAGATGGCGAAAGAGATGTATGGCAAGCCGGGGATGAAGATTATGGGCGGACTGGTGGACAAGTGGGAGCGGATCGCAAAGTGAGTAGAGGTGTACTGGCTGTAGAATTGGTCGTGTAGCGCCATCAACCCATGCCCGCCTTTTGTCAAGCCTTCCCGAGATCGCGTCTTTTACATTCTCCTTCTCCCCATGATCAGTAAGCTCACACTGTGACCAAGCTAATACCCTAGTTGCGTTACTCGTCATTACGCCCAAGATGGTTTCTCGGGGGTGCGGCGCTGGCTTTGGCTTTCTCATGTTTGGCAAGCCCGTCATTGACTGGACCATTGACGAGCTGGATCGAAGGATTCCCACTTGGCGTCGCAAGCTGATCATTGAGTTGTAAGTCTTTTGTCCTGCAGTGGTCCCAGCTGATCAGCAGCAACATCCTCGCAGACGTACCTACCAATCCTCAGCTCGTCCTCCGACACATGCGTGATGCCGAACATCAACGGCGTCCTCTCGCTCACCCGGAGCCGGAACGGAATCTCGAGGACAGCGAGGGGGAAAGTGAGGAGGACGAGGATGGGGGCGAGGAGGATGGGGGGAGTGATGAGAGAGAGGGGGGCGAGAAGAAGACGAACAAGGAGAAGATAGGTAAGCTGGGGCAAAAGGTGAAAAAGGGTACTAGGGCAAAGGTGCGGAGGACGTGGGACAAGCTCGGGATCTTGAAGGAGGAGGTAAGTACTGCTGTGCTATTGGCTGGACTGGAGCTGATCTTCCAGAGCTTTGCTTTGATGACTGGGCACAAAAAGGTCAATTACGAGGAGAAGGCCAGGGTGAGTTATTCTTTCAGGTAATTTGGACCGCACTAAAGTACAGAACGCCATGGACAGGCTCCACATCTCGTCAGACTCGAAGCCCGCTTCCAAGTTGCTTGATAAGCTTCCAGGAGTGTCCGAGGATGACTCGCCCGATACACCATCCCGTGGGTCCCAGACATACCTCTCCATATCCACGCTGATCATCAGGCTTCAACGTCAACCACGTCGGGCACGGACCCGGACATATCATCATCTACCCTCCTACCCTTCACACATCGCCAGGCGGCAAATTCACCCCCGCGCGCATCTGCCTCACTGCCATCCGCCGCGTCCCCACCTCCCAATCCGTCTCGCTCCATCCAGACCAGCTCGACCCGACCTCGGACCACCTCAACCCGCGGAGCAGCACCCTGTCACACGGCGAGAAGACCGACCTGGTCATCTCCATCAATGATATCATCGCCATGAAGAAGACGGGACTTGGGCACATTGCGAAAATGACGGTTTCGTGGGCGCTGAACGTGGAGGATGTGGGTGGGACGGGACTGGACTTGACGATCATCAGGAGGGTACCGGTGGAGGGTGGAAGAGGGGAGGGGATGATGGGTGTCGAGGAGAGGATTGAGTTGAAGAAGATTGTGAGGAGGGATCAGCTGTTTGATCGATTGATTGCGCTGGGCGAGCAGCGCTGGGAGCTCATGTAATTGGGTAGGCACAACATTTGAGGATCGATGGATCCAGCGTCGGCGTCGTGCTACGATGCAACAGGCCTCTGATGTTCCGTGCTCGAGCACAAGCTTGAGCACGTTTATAAGGGATGGCAACAAGGCAGACCGGGTCTGAAGACAGTGTCTAAAAATGTCGGGCCCGTCAGGGATCATCGATGAGATCCTCGGGAGGTCGGGCTTCGTGCCTGGACCGGCCCGGTTACGGCTGCCGAGATTTGCCTCTGGATGCGGTTGACTGGCCGGGGATCATTGGTGGATCTTGTCATGGGCAAGATCTGCTTCACAAAATCTGATCGTGCACATGGATTTCGTCCAGGCTCGTCCCTAAAGACGAGATCAACAGACGGGTCGAAAATTCCTGCGCTGCGACATGGACGCCCTCCAAGCACGTTCGCTATCGCTCCTCAAAGAAACAAACGTTTGCAGTCCCAACTCACGGCTCCCTACTCACGCCGCACGATGTATAAGTGCAACTCGCTTGGCGGATTCCCAGGGCCCATCTCACACCTTCCTCCTCACCCAACATTCACGCTGACCACTTACCATGTCTGTGAATATGAACATTTTCGGCACGCACTATGCGCCAGGTACGTCCAGTTGTCCGCCTGACAGACTGCGCTGACCTGTCAGCCGCCTCCAACATCAATAACCTTGCCGCTGTGATCAACGGTACCGGTGCGCCAGGCATCTACAACTCGTCTCACGTCTCTGACGCCAATTATGGGGTATACAATTGGTGCAATGTACTTCCCTCTCCTTCTGGTCGTTATAAAATGCTGAGTCGTAGATGCCACACGTTCGGGCGCAAGAGTATCAAGTACCGAGCTCCGACTATGCGTCCGTTAATTCTTTTGTTGCGCTGCAGCTAGGGCTGACACTACTTCAGACTCTCCTACGTAGAGGTTATACACCGGCATCACAAGCGTACGCCGTACGCCTCCAATACGTTCTTCAAGCAGGACCAGACGTGGGACTGTAGCCTCAACGGGCCATATCACTGTACGTATCCTCTCACCCTTAGTTCATGGCTTGATCTGATATCGCAGACGGTAGGAATGCCACCGGGATCGCATCGGACGTCGTCCCTATATCCTGGCAGGGGTTCAAGGACTACACCAATCCCTTCACCACCACTGTCGGTCCCGGTTTCCCCGGCTCGAGCTGCCAATTCCCCCAAATAACCGAGGGCGGGCTGGAGGATTCGCATACACACGGCAAAGATCTCGCTGCAGTCTACCGCGACAAGCTGGGCTTCTTGCCCAAGGATCTCGACCACAATAAGATCTCCTTCCGCGTGACCAACAATGTCATCACGTCTCAGGTGCTCGGTGGGCTGGCCAAGGGTATGTTTGAGAATGTTGCGGACCTTGCAGCGTATATCCAGGTAAGCTCATGGCCAAGCTTGGGTCCTCTTCCGTTGCGCGAGCTAAATCACTTTAGAGCAGCGACTATGACTCGCTCGAACCTACTCTCTCCTGCCCCCTCGCCAATTCCCTCCGGGCCAACTACACCGGTTCCAACCCTGCATGGGCGGCTCACCTGAATGCCTCGGCGGCCCTGTACTCGCGTCTCGACAACGTCTCCGGCATCGCGCGACCAGATACCGGCGGCTGGCATACCTCTCTCGACCACTACTACGACAATTTGAGCGCACATCAATGCCACGGCAAGTCCCTGCCCTGCAGCGTCAACGCGACGTCCCAGTGTATCACCCAAGAAGACGCGAATACGGTGTATCGACTCGGGAATTACGAGTACGACTACTACTTCCGGTCGGCCGCCAACAGCACGGCGTATTCTGCGCTGCGGTACGGTGCATTCTTCCTCGAACTACAGGAACACATGCGGGCCAACATGGACGGATCGAGCACCACCAAGTACTGGCATAATGTCGCGCATGATGGCTCGATTTCGCCGCTTCTGGGGTTGTTACAGATCGAGTGAGTGGCTAGTGACCCGTGCTGGCGAGGGCAGTAGCTGACGGTAGAACAATGGTCTGGCCAGGTATGGGCTCGGAGGTCGTCTTTGAACTCTGGAAGAAAGTCAGTGGCGACTACTACATCCGTGTGTTGTGGAAGGGTCAACCCATGAAGACATCCACCCCGCTCGGTACGCTCAACATGGTCCCCGTGCAAAAGTTCTTCGATGTGAGTGTGCTCGATCTATGGGAATCATGGCTTGAGCTGATATCGATCAGTATCTCGGTCAGATGATCCCTTCCGACTTGGTCAAGATCTGTAGCCAGTCAGCCTAGGCGTGATGGGTTCCCAGGCTAGCGGAGCGGGACTGAGGGAAGATGGACTATTTCCGTAGCTTTCTTGGATGAATCTATAATGGCCTCTTACCATGGCTCTATGCGCATGTACGCTCCGTAATAGCTCTGAGGGATTACTGCTTTTCCGCTCATGAGGATGGTAGTTCGGCGTTTCTGCGGCTCAGCATCAGAAACAAGGCTTGAACTTGCTTCCACTTTTCTGTCAAGATCCACCTGCTCTGGGCTTTAGCATGTCCGTGCTCGACGTGGACGACCGGTGCTGGACCGACTGGACAGCTCGCATGTCTTGCTGTGCGTGTGCCATTCTGTATGATAGATAGAGCAGTACAGTGCGAGATGTGCCAGTATCGTAGATGTTGACGAGGCTGACGAGGAAGCTGCGATCTGAAACACGTTACGTCATTGGCATTCCTGCGGCTGCGGCTCATGATACCATGCATGCTATCTACAGTGTCCATTCTCTATCTACAGTGTCCGACATCTATCTATAGTGTCCAATTGTCCATCGAAATCGAAGTGCCGTTCCGTTAAAGCAACACCCACATCCCAAGCGCCGGGATGACCATTCCCCATCCTACTACCGCCCACCTCTGCTCCGCCCCTGACACCTTGCTTGCTGATGGCGAGGCGACCGCGGCGTTGTTGGTAGCTGCTGCCGAGGTAGAAGAGGTGATGCTCGCCGAGACCGATGTGGAGGATGAGGAAGCGGAGGTAGAGTTGGCTCTCGAGGTAGATGCCGCCGAGGTAGAGTTTGCCGATGCTGACGCCGAAGCCGAAGACGAAGCCGCCGCAATAGAAGCCCCACCCGCACCGACCGACATGGGCGTGACTGTCCCATTCCCGGTCGCCGCATTCTGGTACCACGGCTTCCCCCACATGTCCGCCACATTCCCAACCTTCCATCCCATCTGCTGCGCGAGCGGGTAGATGGTCTTGAAGACCTCGATCTGGCTGGGCCGGACCTCGTGCTCGAGCACATTGAGGCCTTGGGACTTGTCACCGAGCCATTGGGTGTATTGGGCGATGATGGAGGGGATGGTGTAGCTGTTGCCTTGGTCGAGGTTCCAGTCCCCGGTGTCGTGGTTCCAGATGACGGTCTCGAGGCCGAAGACGCCTTTGGCGATGGCGCGGACACGGTTGTCGACGTCGCCGAAGGGTGGGCGCCAGAAACGAGGGACACGGCCGCCGTTGAGGTCCGAGATGATCTGCATGGTCCAGCCGAGCTCGGCGACGACTTGGTTGTTGGTGAGGGTGGTCACTGGGAGTTAGCGATAGCTGGGAGAAAGGAACAGATGTGGCAAATATAGGGTTAGCAGAAAGACCGAGGAGCAGTCGGTGATTGTGCAAGAAGGAGGATAGGGGATAGATGGTAGCAAGATTGGAGAGCAGATAGCAGTGGTGGGACGAGGATACGCGAGATAGGACAGGTAAGGATGAAGATAGATCAAGGATAATAGCCGCGAACCCATCAACTCACTGTAGTTGTGGGACCAGGTGTGGACACCGATATGAGCACCAGCACTAGCGACCGACTTGAACTTTTCCATACTGCCAGTCAGTCTACGTCCCTTCCCAATCTCTTTCCCCCGCTACCCTCTACACTCGACTCACTCGTTCGCAATATAACTTCCAATCATAAAGTGCGTCGCCTTGCCCATCGTCCCCATCCCGGCCATATAATTCCTCAACGAGTCCGACCCGCCCGACACACCATCATCAAACGTAAAGCTGATACTCCCCGCTGTCGGCGCGTAGAGATCTTCGGGGTTCCGGCATTCGTACGTGAAGGAGCAGATGGCTGGGTCTGATTTTGACCGAGAGCCATAGGCGGGGAGAGGGGTACCGGTAGATACGGGGACGTCGGAGGGGAGGTGGATGGAGGCGAGCTTGTCGAGCCAGGCTTTGGGGATGGACGAGTCGGGAGGGATCTGGTTGGTTGCGGGGTAGGCTGGGGGTCAGCGCAGCTCGCGAGTAGGGCGAAGCCAGAGACGGAGGGGATGGAGATCATGAGCCGACAAGAGAAGAGTGGACCACTCTTGTGTCCTATCCCTTATCGCCGACGCCTGCGCTTGGACCGCAGGTCCGTCTCCCTCTCCTCACCCCAATTCATCCTGAGAGATGGATGAACTCACCACTCTGCCTCTTGAAGAGCTCGACTACCTCTTCAGGCTCGGCCCGCTTGACCTTGGCCAAGGGGTTGACGATGCCATGCGCCGGGACGGCCCATACTGGCGCCGCGAGGAGGGGGAGGGTGAACAAGAATGTCGAGGCGAGCATTTCGACGGAGGATTTGGGAGAGGGGAAGAGGAGGGTGAGGGAGGGGTCGATATTATATAGAGAGAAGATAGGAAGCAGAAGCAGGCATAGCCCTACACACCTATACCCATACGATACAGACAGGTCAGCAAAGGCAGATAAAGCGGGAAGCGAAGATCTCGAGCCAAAAAGCTGTGTTTACATGCCGTAAATCAGTGACGTTGACCCGGCCCGCCCGCCCGGATCCAGACCTAAAAGTCTCGTCCGACAGTCAAAGATGCTTGTATCAGCAGCAGTTTCACAGGGTTTCACACAGAGCGTATGCAGGTAGCGCAGGTGCGACGCTAGGGCAGGCTGCATATAGCTGAGAGTCAGAAATTCAGCGTGGGTCTCGGTGTGAATGGGCGGAGGAGGGAGGATAGGAAGGAGAGGGAGCGGTGGATAGATCTGGGAAGAGGTGTAGCAGTGTGGCAGGGTACTTGCACATCTGTCTCCGGCGCGTCTCGGGCTACCAGGTCATACAGCAGTACAGCGCAATCAAGTGGCCGCTGAGTCAAGAACAGAGGCTACTGTGACAGGGAGGGCGGTGCAAGGGATAATATGCATCGGTAATATTGACGGTGTGAACAGGACACTTGGGTTGACCATAGCCGCTCATACCCATAGCTGTGCGCGCTCGGGAAGCAGGGTGGCAAACGCCAAGAGACGCAGTGAAGACTATCAAGACGACGAATAGCACGTGCATATGGAGGATCCAAGGTGAAATGCGCTGCCAGATCTGCCAGTGGGAGCAGAGGGAAGGGGTATCTAGGGGAACGAGCCAGCCAGGTCCGTCAACACTGTAGCTAGAGACATCTGTCATCGACGGTCGGCTCCCTTTCATCCAAGATCATACCAGCTCCTCTGATCTCTGGTGCACCCCATCATTAACATCATCCGCCCTGCAACGTTTGCAACCACGCTATGGCTGCCTGGCTGCATCGGCTCTGTCAGGCCTGTCGCTTAGTCAAAGCACGTGAGGCATGGGCTCTCACCTGTGACCATCCCAGGACAGGGGTCTGGCATGTAAGGAAGACTGCACCAAAAAGGATTTCCGCATCTCTTGCGGTCAGCGACTGGATCGTGGGGTCCAAACAGTCATTCACCACCCGCTCATCATCCTCACTTCGACCCTTATCCCTCACATCCGATCATCTATCACGGCAAAGCTGATAGCCCCCGCTCAGTCTAGTCGACCGTCACTTTACCCCATCACATTTACGAACCGAATCAAGTCAGACGCAGCAGATATGAACCCTTGTAAGTCCCCCTCAACTGCGGCTTTGCGATCGCCCTCGCCCTCAGCCCGAGCGATTAGCTGCTAATCGCATAGCCGAGCACCTTCACGTTCTCAAGACAGCGATCACTGCCGCATCTACAGCCGAGCAGCAGGGTACCGATGCCGGAACAGTCTACCGTGCCGCCCTCGAGGCCTTTGCGACGTATGTGTCTCAGATTGCGGAGGACGACGCCAAGGTGGCGCAGAGCATAGAGTCTGCGGAAGAACACAATCAGGAACTCGAAAGGTTGCTCGCCGAGAGTGAGACGGAGATCCAGGGGTTGCGCAAGCGGGTGGACGAGCTGGAGGGGGAGAGGACAGTATGTGAATCTCAAAGGGCGAGTACAAGGGCGAGCACGTGGCCTGGTGGGACGTTTCTGCAGTGGCTGTTGAGACCGCGGGTCGAAAGCACGCACAGCCGGACTGAGATGGATGAGCGATAACTCGAGGCGGGTGGTGTCGTGAGGTTTTCGCTCGGCGGGACATGGGGTGAGGAGATGTACATAGACGTATCAGCTGTAATGTTCACGCGTGCACCTCATACGCCTCATGCCTGGGCCTCGCGAAATCGCGACCAAGTGTGACCAGTCAGTACCGTGAGTGGTGCATCTGATCACAAGGAGCATGCTCTTGTCGACCTACCTAGGAGTATGAGCTCGCACGTGCTCGAACATCGTAGAGCCTCCCCAGGAGACCCCAGCGCATCTGCTTGCGCCCCGCCGCGCCTTTACCTTCCGTCTTCTACACAGCGTCAGTGACCACTATCTCTCTGCTATGACCTTGATGTCAGATCGCCGAGCGGTGAGACATGAGGCGTTTTCTATCTTTAAGCGGTAACCAAGGGCTAGACGTTGCCCCGTATATTACATTGGTCAGAGTAGAAGCGATAAGTTCTGGTGCATTCCAAGAGGTGACGTGCCAGAACGGTCAGGAGCAAGAGGTGAAAGGAGACCCGGCTGTGAATGGATCAGTATATCCTGACTGCTACCCTCGATCAGGGTCGTATCGTCCACCTCCTTCTGCTTTGCCTCTTTCATCCGCACCGATACAGAAACCGCATTCCCAGTCGACACATCACAGCCGACGCTCTCCGACACATTCGACATGTCCGCACCTCACGTTGACAGCTCCGACATGTCCATCCATCCTGAGGCCGCCATCAGTGGCTACTATCCCCCATCGGACACCAAAGAGAGGACGGCTTGTGAGTAAGAGCTGAAGCATCCAACTTTCTCTTAGATATTCCTGCGGATATAGCTGACTTTACCAGCCATCCGTCTCGGGAGAAGCCAAAGCCTCGCGGATCGCATCCTCACGAACGCACGAAAGGCAGAGGATGATGACTCACTCACGCGCCTCCGGGGGTCAATTGTAACGCTGCTCTACGGCTTACAAAAGCAGAGAGACGATTTCAGCGTGAGGAATGCGGCGCTGGAGGACATCGCGGACAGATACCCTGAGGTCAAGGACGAGCACGCGACTCTGAGGCAGTTCGTGGAGAGCTTTTGCGGCTTCTCCGAAGGTGCTTGGAAAGAGGCGCAGAAGGCCAGTACTTTCACGTCCTCGCTGAAGCCCAGCTTGGATGTCTAGGCGGATTTGCTGTTCCAGCCACTTCTGTTCCGATGTATCAGTAGACCCCGCAGGGGACGAGCATCCGAGCTCTCCGCGGTCTGCAGCGCGATGATGATGCAGCACATCTGGCTGGGTCAGCGTGGTAAGAGATCTCAGAGTGGGTCAGTATGGGTCAGGATCAGGGGAAAAGTCCACAGCTGCTGACGCCTAGGAAGCGTCGCTGCTCGGCCTCGAAGAGCTTGAACTATGGCTAATGATACGCGATGAAGGTGGATCGATACTTGCCTGGTAGTCCAGTCATACTTACATGTGGTCAGAATGGCGAACGCGAGTTGAGCAGCTGGGGGTGTCTTCTCTTGATCTCGCTGAGTGGCTGGGGTATGATGGCCAGGACGTGTAGTTCCAGCAGATTCTACCGACTCGACGTGTCAAAGAGCTGTGAGGGGGCAGATGTCAATGGAAGTATAGACCTAGTAGTCACTGTCGGCCGTCATCGATCAGATTCGCATTGTACTGTCTCGCCACCTCGCCACTTTTGGGGTTTGTACCTCGTCCCATCCAGACACTCACCTGACTTCTGCCTTGATCTCCTGATCAACCGAACGTATATCAGTCTTCTTCCATCTCCAGCATCCCCACCATGCCGACCCGTCGGGAAATCGATGAAGCTGTGCTGAAAGACCCCGCAGATTTCGATCAGTGGACGCTCATGCGTGACCCACACTTGTTCTCTTCTCAGTCGGCGCGGAATATAGCTGAGTTCCTCAGACCGTCGCACCGGCACATGCAACAGCTTCGCGGACAGTGTCCTTTCTCAGGATCGATCGACTGAAGGCGGTTCCAAAGACGCACGAGCCCGCGCGCGCGACGTCCTCTGGTACTTGATGGAACAGAGGGATACTCTGCACGGGGTCAAAGAGAGTCTCACAGCTGAGAACGCGTCGCTGAAGGGGTTTGTGGAGAGGTTCTGCGATGCGACAGGCAACGCTGAGGAGGTGGCGAGAGTGGCGGAAGAGGCGAGGACTTACATATCCTCGCTCGAGTCCAGCGCCTAGCATCATTGTTGTTCCCGATTGGTACACCGATGTATCGTGACTGTCTGATCCGACGAGGAATGAGCAGCCAAATTATCGCTCGCTAGGCCTTGAAGAATTGATCTGGTGTCACTAGTGGGCAGCATGACTGCAATGGCAAGCGCATCTGGCTCAGTGAGTGTGGTCAGGAATCTCACACCATGTCAGTCTGGCTGGAGATTAGTAGCTCATCTTACCTACTTACACCGCTAACTATTATATAAGCTATCTTCCCTATCTTGTCTATGATATGTCCATCCCTAAGCCTTGATATCCTCCCCAGCCTTGACCTCCCCCTCCTCCACCACCGCAATCTTCTCCTCCTCCTTCTTTGCCCACCCCTTCATCCCGACCAAAATCTCCCCATCCAGCTCCTTGAGCTTCTCATCCAGCTTCTTCCTCTCCTCCGCCGCCGTCCGCTCCCTCCCCTCCGCCAGCGCCCTATCCTTGCTCAACTTCTCCAGACTGACGATCCACCGATTCATCCCATCCACCTTCTCCTTGACCTCCTTCTTGAGCTCATTCCTCTCCTTTTCCGTCTTGGCGAGCTTTTCCGTCAGATCCTTGATTTTTGGCTCGAGATCCCCCCGGATCTTCTTCTCCCTCGCCACCTCTGCCGCCTTGAGGTCTTTCCCACCCTTGACGCCATCCGCCTCCCTCCCGTCCTTCTCTTCTCTGAGCTGTATCTCTAGCGCCGCCTTGGCATCCTCCGCGACTTCGGCCCGCTCCCGCTCAGCCGCCAACTCGGCCTCCATGCTCGCTACCACCTGCTGCAGGTGCGCAAACTCGTCGTACGTCTCGAGCAGGCGTGTGACGCCAATGTTCTCTTTGGGCATCCGGCGGTCAGGACGGGGTATACCGGCCGAGCGAGAGGAGGGGTGGGGCGTGGTAAGGGCTTCCCGGGAGACGATAGAGTCAGCCCCGGCCGAGATGGACGGGGTACGGGTCGAGGAGCGTTTGCTCCGGAAGATGCTCATTCCGTAGGTGTAGAAGGGGTAGTTGGGTCGAGAGGGTCGCCAGAATGGCTGTGGGTGTGAGAGAGCGATAGCTGTTGTGTGTAGCGGTATGCTATGGTACAGTGTAGTATGTACAAGGGAGAGGAGAAATAGACCTGAGCAGCTGCAGCTTGATCTGACCGGGAACGGGAAGGGTAACGTAACGTAAACAGGGTATGACGTCAGGCCGGTTAGGGCAATTTGGCAGAGTAGGAGGTATGGCCTGCCTCTGCCTCTTGCGGTAGATAGAGTCGTCAGCACGTTAGGTCGGCGAGGGTATGTAGAGGATGCTAGGGATGCTGGCGAGGAGCTGGCAAATCGTAGTGATGGGACGGTATGGTGCCGTCAGGCGAGGATGATACGGTGAGCTGAGCGCCAGATCTCACGGGGCAGAAGGGCGGACAGAGTGGCTACCAGGGCGGGCAATACCTTGAAGCGATGAGCTGACAGAGCAGTACCGATAGAGCTGCATTAATGTATCGCTCTACGCTCTAAGGTGGCACGACCGCAGCCTAGAGGACCCAAAGAGCGGGTGGCAAATCAGGCATGAAGCCGCGTTCGCGCTGTCTTTTGGGATGGGTAGATCCTCTCGTCCAGCTGACCAGGTGGCACAAGATGGCGATATCCATGTCTAGCTCGTCACTCCACAGACTCAGCGAATAAGAGACAGCGCAATCAACATGCCAGGATCGACTGCCACACGTCTCGCTTGCCCCTCCCTCGCCACACCGCATTCCTCGGGATCATACCATGTCCAGTCCACAACCTCAGCAACAGGAAATGCTAACGGAGGCGCTACTGAATACGGAAGATATACCAGCTGATACAGACAACCAGAAGTGCTGCTCGGCGGGCGACGCATGCATGATATCCAGGTAGGCTTGGCGGAGGCGGACTAGACTAGGAACGGCGCTCGGACTCGGACTTCGGAGCTTCTTTTCGAAACTGTTTTCAACCTCCTTTGAGGGATCTCATGCACTGCTTGGTAAGTCATCTATAGCTCATTCACCTCTACCTCCCTATCTGCGACAGTGATGATACAGCAAGCTCAACTCCCAGGCATCCTCGCGGCTGCATCCCTCATCCTCCCCCTACTCCTCTCGTCCCCGCTCGAGCCGTTCACCCCGCGCGCGCTCATCCACTCGCACCGCCTCTATCCTCTCTTCCTCACCCCCTGGGCCACTCAATCCACTCTCTGCGCTCTGGTCGCGCGGCTGACCCAAGCCTCAACGTTACTCGTCATCCCACACTCCCGCGCGGCGCTCGGATGGGGATACGCCTACACCCTGCTTCTCAACCTACTTCGGACGACGGTCGGCTTCATATTCAGCCGGTCGGTAGGATGGGCGTACCCAGCCTTGTTCTCGCACTGGGCCCTTTATGAACCCTCTGTGGGGATAGGACCGCCGCTGCTGGCGTTGATGGCGGTGGAGATGACGGCGGTGCCAGCTTGGAGATATCGGTGGTTGGTCATACCGGCGTTGACGACGGGGTGGTGCGTCCTCGAGAGGGCGCCCTGGACGTATGGGCCGTCCACTCTGCTTAGTATGGCCCTCGCTTTGGGCTACCGCATCGCTCGTCCCGCTCGGAAAGGCTGTACCCTCGCACCCGGCTCGCCCAACTCGGGTATCGAGCCAGACGACGAGAAGACCACCTCACGCCCCCCATCGCATCTCGGTGGCCCCTCCCTGGCTTTTCTGGGTTTACTCATCTCCTACTTCATTCTCGACTACCGCTCGACCTTCCGCCTACCCTTCCCTTCCTCTCCGACACCCCTTTTAGACGTCATCGTCCTATCCTATCCCCGTCCTGTCGACATCGCCATCTCCACCCACATCCTCCGTACCACTATCGACTCGTACCTCCCGCACCTTCATGATATCACCCTATCCGCATTCACCCACCACTCCTTCCATCCCGCCTTCGATGAAATCCAGGCCGACTACCTCGCTGTCACATCTCACACCGATACCGACACCCATCCCGGCGAAAGGCCCGACCAATACCTGCACCTCGCCGAGGCGTTTCGATGGGCATACGAGCGCGAGGGACGGGCAGAGTGGGTCATGTTAGTGGAGGACGACTTTCCAGTCTGTCCAGGCGGGTGGGAAGTCGTGGGTACGGTGATGGCGATGTTGGAGAATCGGCGGACAGCAAGGGAAGGCGACATCGGCTCTGGTTTCGTAGGGACTGGCGGAAGGTGAGCCCTCAAATAGCTCGAACTGACTATAGCGGTCTCATCATCCACCACACCCTCCTCCCCCTCTTGTCCCGCCTCTTACGCCTCCACTCGACCGATATCGTCCCTGCCTCTTTCGTCAGACCTCCGCCCGACGTGCTCGTACAGGACTGCCTCCTCGGTCGCCCGGGCGTATGCGAGCGCGACCGAAAAGATAAGGGGAGGATGATCATCTCGTCGAGGTTGGTTCAGGACCACATTGGGGGGATGGCGACGACGACGGAGGGCAAGGCGTTGAATAGCGACAAGTGGCGGTGTGGGTGGAGGAGTGGGCTGCATGGGGAGGAAGGGGTGGACGTGGTCGTTGTCTGAGGGGGCAAAAATGGTCCCTTATATCATGCACTCGACTGATACTCTTGCTAACTGAAGTGACTGATTATAAAGTGCATGAGCGTGACTGTCTATCTATGGCTACACTGATCGTCCTGATTGTCCGTAATGTCCTGTCAAGTGTCCTTGGTATCCCCGCTCGCCATCCCCGACCCCGCTCATATAGCCGCACCGCAGATAATCGCCAGAGCCAGCGATAATCCCAATCTCGGCTCGACGCGCCACCCCGCTGATATGGGTTGGGCATTGTGGTTGCTCGTCCCCTCGCTCGGCGATGCTGGGGCAGCAGCTGATGATGAGGACAAAGCAGCCGAGCTAGTGCTCGACGCCGATACCGAGGACGATGTCGTACTCGCAGATGAAGTAGAGGACGATGCCGAGGTGGATGTCGAAGTGATCGAGCTCAAACTAGATGTAACGGTGTCCTCCTCCCCAGCCACATACTCTGCGAAAGACGGGTAGAAGATGTCCTCCTCGGCGTAGGGATGCGAGATGTTGTAGGCGGTAGCGATAGGGACAAGATGGGTGAATGCGGCTTTGAGGGAAGGGAGGAATTTGAGCGCTTCGTTGATTGTGGCGGCACCTGATCATCAGCTCATTCCTTCCTGCTTCCAGATAATACTCACTGAGCTCGTGCGAAAGAACAACCGGACCAAAATTGGCATACTGCCCACTCTTCTGCTTATCGATGAAGCCTTGGTAATTTGCATCGATCTTGGACTGGGGGGTTCCAGAGTCAAGCGACCAGTCGGACTGCTCGTCAGCTCTTGGTCTTCAAGAAGCGCAGGTAAGGAACTTACAGAGTCTTCGGACCATACCACAGTGGTCAAGTTGAGTCCGGCAGCGATCATCCGGACCCGATTGTCGATGTCACCATAAGGCGGGCGCCAGCACAAGGGCGTGACGCCGAGGACGTCCTTGATGATTCGCTGGGTATAGTAGAGCTCGGCGAAGACTTGTTCATTGGAGAGGGCGGTCATATAGCTGTACGTCAGCGAGACTCATAATGAGAGGGTCCTCGACGAGGAAGCGGAGGAAAAGATATCAAGCGTGATAGGTGGTATGCAAATACTTACTGATGTGACCAGGTGTGGACGCAAATCTCGTGCCCGCCTTCGTGACCGCTGATAGCTTGCAAAGGCCAGTTCAGTACGTTCCCACCGATATAGAACCTGCTTGTCAGCTTGTCCATCACTACCGATAGAGCCAGCTCACAGTGTCGCCCTCACGTCGTTCTGCTCCATCCAATCATACAGCGGTGCATTCCCGCAATTCGGCCCATCATCATACGTCAACCCATAGCTCCCCGGCTCCGGCACCGTCGTGATATCCCTCTGCAGCCCCGTCGCGTTCTTGGGAGTCGTACATTGGGTATAAGTCCACCAGCAGTCCGGGTCGGCACCGCCATCATACACAAGACCAGGATGTGAGCCGTCGGGGTTGCCTTTCGGGTAGGTGGTGGGTAGGGCGGAGCGGACGTGGGCGTCGATACTGGAGAAGAGGGTCCGGGCGGCGGTATCAGAGGGGAGGAGGGTGGCGATATTATAGGGATTGGGGTAGGAGGAGGTGAGGTTCTGGGTAGGAGGGTAGGTGTAGCCGTCGCAGGGGTCTGGGCGTCAGCTTGGTTATTCGCAGAGAGAGGAGCACTTACTGCTGTTTGCGCGCTTACGCCCGCCACGTGCTTCCTCCAACGTCACGACAGGCCCACCAGGGTTCCTCCGTACGACCTCATGTCCTGGTCCACCGCACCCCTTGTGAGCAGACACCAGCCCCGCCAGTCCGCCAAGAGTAAGAAGAGTCGCTGAGCGCATTATAAGTATAGAGTCCAGATTATAGAGTGAGGATGGCGCGGAATATGAGTTGTTGTGAGCAGCGCCGGGTCCCTCTTCTTATATCTTTTCTCATGCCCTATGCTATCGCCCGGAAGCACCGCCCGGCTCCGACCCCACGAGGTCCGAACCAACGCACATCCGCTTCCAACCGCCCGAAGCGGTGCCTCCCTTGCACTATGTACACCGCCGCCATACCGTCCCCGCTCTACTTGTACCGCAAGTAGGATCTACCCTGTAGAGTGTACTCTTTCGGTATAGATAAGGTGAAAATCAGATGGACAAGTGGTGACGCAAGCAAATGAGTGGACAGCTTTAAGCTATTTTCGGGTGAGGGTTGCCGGATGCGGTAAGGGCGGTGCGGCAGTTGCGGCAGGATCTCCGGGACAGTGCCCAAGCTTGCTCAAAGGGCCGCTCCGGTGCTTGGTGGTCGTACAGAGCAGCAGGACTGAGAAGGATTAGACCTGAGATGGTCATGCCGGCTGGGCGCGCTGCTTGCTGTAAGCCTGTGAGGACAGGAAGAAGAGTAGAAGAAGGTTTTCAAGAAAAAAGGGTCCGGTGGGATGCCGTCATCTGCGCCAACACCTCATTCCTCGATTCGCCACTGACTGCCACTGAGTGCTGAGCGTACTGCAAGTTGTCATTGAAGCCGCAAGTGGATACGCTCTTCATGAAGAATCTGTACTAAGAGACGTAGAGAGTCTGAGACGACCATTCAGATCTATTCAGATCCACTGAAAATATGTGAAGGAGGAAAGTAACGGACGACACGATCTCTCGCTCCTGAGCCCTTGCCCATGCATACGAAGCGGCGGGAAGGCTTTTCTCATGTACGTTGGATCCAGCCGGCGCCAGGCTGGGCAACGACCTGGCCAAGACCCTCATCGACATCAGGAATAGCATCCTCCTCCGCGGAACTCTGCGATTGCCCATACTTTCCCGCATGATTAATGTACTCCTCTTCTGTGACAACGGCCACCATCCCGTTCTCGACTTTCGCGTTAGCGGTCTGATTCAAGTAAAAGGCGCACAGTCCAGATACCACCGGACGCTTACCGATGAGGTACTTGACGACGCAGGAACTCGCGATACCTTCCGCAAAGTCTTCATCGTTGACTATGACTCGAAAGCGCTCATCTGCGGGATTCTCGCCCAAGGCGCGCCGTACCGAGTCGAGCCAATTAGCGGGGGTGCTGGAACGGATGCTGGGAGAGGGATTGGACATGGCTGCTTGGTACCGAAATGGAGAGATAAGATAGGTTTCTCCTCCCTTCCTCGCAGAGATACCGCCAACCGTCTCTGCCTGTGCGGGTTTCCCCGAGGTATTCAGAAGGGATGAGTACATGTCGCGTTTCGCCGCATTGTCATCCCTTATGTCTGCGGCGAAAGGAGTAGCTGCAGTACCCGTACGATAGCTCTGGTGCTTTCTATTATGACAGCAGATCAGACCACCTCGGACGCGCGGGTTCAGGTTGCGCTGATGACCGGATACACATACTCTAGTTGTGACGCCACACCCAGGTCCTGATTTAAATACGGTAAGAGGATAGCAGGATGCGGGTGGTATTCAAATCTTAGAAAGTTCTCGTATTATCAGTATGCGTTTCCTACCAGGAAGAGTACTCAGCAGCTCAAATCACGGAGAAACCGGTCTCGATGCAATGTAGACACCAGAGCAGCCCAAGAGGTCAGTCAATCAGTACGATCAGTCTAGTCAGCAAATACATATGCTCTATACCTAACAGACGACTGCCCAAATAGCCCAAGATCTAGTTTTTCTTCCCCGTCTCTCCGCAATTCCCCTCCGCCTTCGTTCCCTCTCGTACTCCACACAGCCTTCCCCCGCTCTGCCCTTCCCAGCAGCCAAGACTGTATGGCCACCTGGTACGCTCACGCTGTGGCAGATGCGGGCTGATACATGTGGGTGATCGCGGGGAAGGTGGCGCGTATATGACGTAGGAGGGGGAACATGAGGAGACGAAGATATAGGTCAGGCTGGGACGTCAGCGTGGTCTTACGAGGGGAGGTTTGGAGGTGGTGGACAAAGCTACGTATAAACTGAACTTGGGGTGAGGGGGAGACGAGAGGGGAGGAGGCAATACTCACAGATGGGATTGTACGTCGGCTGGTCAACTTGGAACTGCTGCTCAATCAGCTCTCGAGCACTGCTCCTCTATCTCCTGCTCCATGCTTCATTCTCTCCCTCCGCAGCCCATCCCATCTCGATCAGACACGGTCCGTACCCAACTCCCTCCCAGGCCCCGGTGGAGACACAGCTAAAGTCGGCGCAAGAGGCACGCACACCTGCAGACGCCTTCCGTAACGTCGTGTCCCAGTGCCAAAGCTGCCGTTCCCGCTTCCCTTCGACCAGCCGCCAGATGGTAGCAGGAGAACAGCGCGACTCACCGATCATAGCCCGAGCTGTACATCCCAACCCCATGCCTCGCATACGCCCTCGCTCGATACACTGACCAGACGAGATTGAAGATCGGACGCGGATAGAGGGGAGGGACGGAAGGGTGGTTCGCCGGCCGAGAGCGAGACAGTAGTCGGCTGTGCCCGCCGCAGATGGAGAGGTCTGGACATCAGCTAGAGCCAAGCACATTCGCGCAGGAAGGAAATTCACTTTGACTCGTCGCCTTCCAACCGTTTCCCTTGACTTCCCATCCCCGCATCCGCCCGCTTCGGTCCCATCTCCCACCCTCGGCGTATACCTCTCCACCGCGTCATTCTCGTCCGCCACCCCACCCTCCCGTCGCCCGCACTCCCCCTCCCATCTCTCTCGCCACTCTAGCCACTCCCCACCGCCCCTCTATGCCCCGCCCGCCAACCCAAAAGATGATCATACAACCAAAAATGTCCCAAACTCCACTCATCCCCCATCACGCCTTATACCTCGACCCCACCGCCCTGCCCGTCCTCTCTGATATATCGCTCAGATCCAACGTCATCTGCGTCCCCCTCGCCTCGGAAATATGATCGCTCATGTGCATGAGCCACAGCCCCGTATCTGGATCCTCGACGTGGTACGCCTCTCCCTCGCCTCCGCCGGGTACGTGAACCGCCGAGATGGTGATCATGTCGGGACGGATAAAGGTTTTGGATCGGTATGGGTATCCCGAGCACTGATCGAACCGATAGGCCGTTTCGGGGAGGAGGGCGATTTGACCAACAGGTTCCGGAACGGGGATGGTGACGGGCGGAGCGACGGCGATGTCTGCGTTGGGAATGGGCTCGACCTCGCCCGGTGGAAGGGGGTTGTGCGGGACGCTGGATGTGAAGCAGTTCCGCATGGACACTTGGCGGACGTCTGGACGAGCCGCCAGCACCGCATCAAGAACGCCGCCGTAGGTAAAGTCGGTGATATTCCGGTTCTGGTCGAGCGGGGTGAACATGGGAAACTCGTCGATATCGCAGAGAAGAGCCCAGTCGGCGTACTTGTCCAGCGAAGCGGTGACGTGGTTGAGCGCGAGCGGTTGCTGGTCGCCCCAGCTTGGCGCCCAGGTGTCAAAGAGGACGTGATACCAGGGGACGAGGACGACTTTGCCCGCGCGGATGTACGGCTCGAGGGCGGTACGGAGAGTATGGTCAGACCCGTCGCGTTGCTGATATCAGCTTGGACGAGTGCGGACTCACGTTGTCGTAGATGTAGATCTCTTCGGCCCCGCGCATGAGATTATACTCTATCCAAGCTGGCAGCCTGATATCCCACCTCCCCACCATCGTCATTGCGACGACGTGAGGCCCCTTGGCGCCCGCCTTGAGCTTGCGCGGACGGATGCTTTGAAGGGGTATCATGATGCTCTTGGCTCCAGAGTCGGGCTGTCTGATTTCTGCTATCAGCCACGTCGGACCCCAGACTCACGCAAGGTTGCAAACTCTCCCCTCGCCTCGCACTCCATAATCAACACGTGCTGATCCCGATCCATCTGGTTCCTCCTCACGACCGCCAATGACCACTCGGTATCCTTGTTTCCCCGACAGTATATCTCCGCGCCGAGGTGAAGAGGCCAGACGTTCCGCCCGTGCATGCGGAAGTGCGATACCAGGGCGAGCGTCTTGCCGTCTGCCGATGGGATGGGGAAAAAGTAAAAGTCATCCCGGAGCCCGTAAGGACCATAGGGCGAGTCGCTGTAGTGGAGGTACGGTATTGGGCGCGCGACCGTCGCTAGCTGAGTCAGGAGTGACTGATCCTGTCCGAAGAGATCCGACATGGACGCATGGTGGAACTCGAGGTAGGTGATACCGAGGAGGATGAGGATGCCGATGAGGATAGGGGAGCGGAGGAGTTGGCGCAAGTTCTGCAGTCAGCGGGTGAGCAACGGGTGGCTTACAATATTCCGCAGTGAGAGGAGCATCTTGGATGATCTCCGCGCTGTCCTCTGTTGGGTGCTAGTGAACAGGAAGAGATGGCGGGATAGATGTAGAAAAAGAGTCGCAAGCAGCAAGAGACGCGTTCCTCATTCGAGGATTTAAGGTTAAGTGAAAATTCATCCGGACAGTCCGGACACTGCAAAAATCGCTTCGGACCGTCGGACAAGGCATGCATCGCGCTCTGATGGAGACCGGCTATCCAGTATTTGGATAATTAGTGGCACGATACGGTAGCACGCAAAGAAAGTGCATAGGTATACTGGACCGTGTGATCACTACGGGGAAGATGTAGTGGACATGATCGCAGCCCGGAACGTCGAGCGCAAAGTCTCCGCGTCGGCCATGGAGGCTGCCCCGCTTGGATGGAACTTGAGGGTGTGCTCTCGCAGAGCCACCGCAGACGCTGTAGTCGCGGAAAGAACGGCAGCATCGCGATGCGCGGGTATTGCTACGTCTTGCTAGAAACATCAGCGGCATTTTCGACAACGAGAAAAGTGGCTCACCTTTACCGCATCGCACCACTCGGCAAACAGATTCCAGCGGCCCAGCAGCTCGCCGTACGTGTCAATGGCGAAGTTGAAGCACTCGAGATAGCTGCTTCCGACGAGGTCCATGCCGTGCTCACTAGTCATGTCAGTCTCCGTTTCCAGACACAAAGGCCGGGGCAAGGGAATCAACCTACAGCTGCCGAAGCATTGCTCGAAGCTGAATCGTCTTGATGACAGCCGTACTTCTGTTATGAGCCTTGCCTCGATTCTACGTGTTAGTTCCGAGCTTAAAGCCTTTTCAAAGCAATCAGACTCACAGCTAGCTCTTGATAGCTTTCCCAGCGACAGGCCATGCTGAGAGCTGGAAGACCTTTGGCGCTCTCCATCCGCTCCATGGTGATGATGATAAGAGCTATGTCGTCTGGAATCTCATCCCTGCAGTAGTCAGTAATTATGTACAGTATCTGCCTCAAGATTGACTGAACTCACGGGACGAACGCGCCACCATCATCATTCTTGGGTATGAGGAATTCCACCTTGAATTCGTGCATTTCATATTTCTGGGCTACCTGGCCATCTGCTGTATAGACATTGACGCCTGTGATGCTCGGAGGGGCCAGCGGCCCGTACATCGCTGAAGCCGCGAAGGTCGGCTTCGTCAGATCCGGCCTGTGGTTCTCGTCATAGGGACTGTGCTTGTCAGCCGATGTATCTCAATACTGGGGTGGGCCAGGCTTACGGTGGAACGTAGCCCTCCTTTGCGAGCCTCGTTGCCACAGTGGTGATCCAGCTCGGCCTCTCCTTCTTTTTGAACAGATCCTTCAAGATGTCTGGTCGCTCCGTGTTCAAGATCGGCGCGGCGGTCTTGTCGTCGCTCACGTCGGGCAGCTGGCACTTGGCAAATGTCGCCATTATGAGGGCGAGGTTGAGTGATGTATAAAGTAGAAGGGGAGATGGAAATTTCGCCTCACTACCGCCGAAATCTGAGTACTCAAGTGTGGCGCTAAAAGGGGGTGAGCGCACACAGGTGGCTGACGGGCGAAACTCAATGTCCCCTGCACCCGGAGCCAGATCAGCCCGCGTTTCAGCTTGTTTCAGAAGTCAGCTGTGGTCACTATACGCAAGCACGTCAACTTTGTTGCTGACCTATCCTCCGAGACTCAGTGAGCAGTCAGCCCGGTTCCGATAAGTATATGCATCACCCAACCAGAAGATACTCTTGCTCAGCCCTTCCCCTCGACCCACACCGCCCCAGCTACCTCCCTAATCCTCATCCTCCCCACCCCCCTTCCGTCTCTTACTTCCCCTTACCATCTCCCCCTTCCTCCTCCTTTCCTCCCTAGCCAGATCCCTCCCTCCCCCTCCGACAACTTTCCGCTTCACCGGCGCCTTGGCGAGGTGCCGCTTGAGGTTCTTGTTGGGCGCGGGGAGGTCGAGCATGTATTGCGGGACGGGGCAGCCGGAGGATACGAGGACGTTGGCGATTCTGGAGGGTCAGCTTGAGCGTGACGACGGAATGGAGGTGAGAGGGGGCATAATAGGTGAAGATGTGAATTTGATGAGAGTAGGTGTAAGTGTGATAGGACAAGAGACGAGAGACTTACGTCCGGAGATGCGGCGCATCTTCATTACTGAAGAACGTGATTGCCTTGCCTGCTCGTCCGGCTCGGCCTGTGCGACCTATCCGGTGGATGTAGCTCTGCACCGTCTGTGGAAAGTCTAGCGAATCAGCTTTGACCCCTCGACTTCTTCCCCAAGCAGGCGAGCGCCGTGATCCATGATCTTCCCTTTCCCGACCGATTCGCCCCCCACTCCGTCCTCAGGATATACAGCGGTACCCCTCCCGTCCCCCGCCACCCCTTCGAGTCCCTCACCTCCTCTCCTTTGCCCGACACTCCAAACCTTCGAGCTGGCTCACCATAATTTACAACCACCTTGACCCCCCCGAAATCCATCCCCCTCGCCATAACCTCCGTCACGACCAACACCCAAACCCCGCCCTCCCTGAACCCCTTCACGACCTCATCCCTCTCCTTATTGCTTTTCCCACCATGTACGACCCCCACCCTTACGCCATCCATCTCGGTCTGTAATTGCGCGTACAGGTCGTCTGCGCGCTGGATAGACTGGACAAAGATGAGCGAGGGGTAAGGGAGGGAGCCGGAGCTCAGGAGGTTGCGGAGCGCGAGGAGTTTGCCGGATTCTGTAGCTGTGAAGAGGAGGGATTGGGCGACGGTGGATACGGCCGAGTCCCTGTGGGGTCAGCTGGAGGTCACGCTGGGTTGATGTATCCATCTGCACGCTGATGAAGATGTCCCAGGTTGATCCAGCAGAGCTAGCAGGGGCAGCTCTCGTGTCTGGTACTGGCTCCCTAGAAACCCCTAAGCCCCTGCTCATCACTTGCCGGACCGGCTCCATCCACATCCGTCCGATTTTCACTTGGCCCACTCGTCATTTCCCATGTTCCGCTTGACCTCCATCATCTGCCTTGATCTCTAATCTGCTCACTCCAAGTCAAAAGCCAACTCACTTGATCCCAACCACGACCCGCACTCCCCCATCTTTCATCCACCCCCGCGCAACCGCCTCCTGGCTCGCCGGAATTGTAGCCGAAAGCAACACCTTTTGGATCTTGGGCGACAAGCAGGCAGAAACGATCGGTTGGACTTGAGGGAGAAAGTCGGGCGAGAGGAGGCGGTCGGCTTCGTCCATGACTAGATGTAGCGTTCTGGTCATCAGCTCATGTTCGAAATTGGGTCGTCGTTCTGACAGGAAGCAGGAAGGTCAATGGCGGATTGGGACTTACTTGGCCAGGGAGAGTTGTTGGTTCTGGACAAGGTGATGCAGCCTTTCTGGGGTGGCGATGAGGATATCCAGTCCGAGTGATCCGGCCCTCCCTTCGCCAGCGTTTCCGGTCCGCGACGCCTTCTCTTCCCCATCCTCACTTCCGCCCTCAGCACTGTCCTCGTCTGATTCTTCCCCATCTTCCTCTGCGTCGTCCTCGACCGCCGCCTTGCCCGCCTCCTTCTTCCCCCCTTGGCCCACCCCGCCCACCCACTTGCCCCCCGGACTGCTCTCACAAACCGCCTTCTCTGTCGCTTTACTAAGCGCCATGACCCTCCACGCCCTTCCCGCCGTCACAGCCTTCACGACCCCCAGAATCTGTTGTCCCAAATCATGCGTCGGAACAAGTATCACCGCTCTCACCCCCTCTCCCTTCCCCCTGATCCTCGCTGGCTCCCCCAGGGACACCAGCACCGGCAAGACATACGCCAGCGTCTTGCCGCTTCCCGTGGGCGCCACGCACATGACGTCTTTCCCATCTAGGACGCACCCGCCCACGCTCGCTTGGACGCCCCAGAGGCTTTTGATGCCCGCCTGGTCTAGGGCGCGGAGGAGGGGTTTGCCGCTTGCCTGAGGCAGTGGGTGATTGGGATGAGACAGGAGGGAGGGAAGGTTGGCGTGCAGGGATGCGGGGAGGGGGGAGGGGCCGGAGAGCGTTATTTTTTGGGTTGGCGGTGCGGGGGCAGGGGTCGATGAGGATGAGGATTTCGAGTCGGAGTTCGAGTCTGAGTCTTCGGCGATAGGTTCCGGACGGATCGGGCGAGAGGATGAGGGATCAGAGAACACGTTGAGACCCGCCGGGAGTGGGCCTTGGGTGCCTGATCTACCGGCCGACGATGAGGTGCGGCGCTTCTTGCTCGGCTTGGAAGTTTCGGTTGGCTAAGGGATAAGCTATGTCTACTCCATCTTAGACATCGATGAATACGCGATAACTTACCTTGGTGAATAGTTCATGATCATGCTTGAAACGGGTCTTGTCAAAGCGTGCTCCGCCAGCAGTGAGGAGGTTGAAGGCAGACCCGGCCGAGCTCTTTCCTCGAGCAGTGGTGGACATTACGGCTAGTCTTGAAGGTTCACCGCTTTGTTAGGTCTGCTTCTGAGCTCCTGATGAGTACAAGTAAGCGTCGTATAGGGGGGTATAATATCGTATGAGAGGTGAGATATATAGGCAGGAGAAGAGAGAGGGGGTCACAGGGTGGAGGTAGGCAGAAAACTTTGCTGTGGGCGGAGTTGTCTCTCAACTCCGGGCAGTGTGGCTGCTTGTACCTGACCTGATGCCCTGGAGTCTAGCAAGTGCATGCATGTGCATCCCGCAGACCTTGACAGAGGGCAATTACACAGCTGTTGTATGGCAGCATGCTCCACAAGCTATCCTTCACCTCAGTCACAATGGCGGAAGACGAGCGCCGGGCGAGATTCTGCATATTCGCCACCGAGATCAATCGCGCCTGCACAGCTGCAGATGTCTCCAGCTCGCTGCGCTCTCATCCCCTCCGAGGCTCTAAGAGATACTTTAGCCTGTGACGGGGCTCCTCCCCAGAGTCGAGGGCACTGTTTGAACGCACCAGCGGTAACGGCCGTGGAGTATATATGGACGGCGGTAGCCTCGTATCTGGCGGTCCGAGGCTCACGATGACCGCCATCTCCAGACCCCTTGCGAAGCACCTTCCCCACTCTGTAACTCCCGGGTTTGCTACCCCTTATCTCGGGCTTGGAGCTTCGGAGTGGGGGACATCGAACAAGAGGGGCAGCATGGGAGGCAAAAGGTGGAGGCATTTCGGCGCCGGAAGTCGCCGACGCTAGTCTTGGCCGCTCCTTATCACCTGTTCTCCGCTCTTCCTTCAATCCATATCCTCCGATATCTATATGACATACAGCCCACATGGGTGGACAAGGCACCAGAGAGCGGTGGAGCGGCGCCGATAAGGCTGATATGGTTGAGCCGGTCCCCACTCCGTCCCCCACTCTCCGTTTTGCCCCTCACGACCTATATCTTTTCCCCCCTCTCCCTATCTCTTCCTACTTACTACCTCTTATCCCCGTACTCACCGACACGCAAGATGTCCCAGATCACGCGCCACCACTCGGCCTCCTCTTTCCAACTCGACAAGGAGAAGGAGGAAACCGAAATCTCTCAACATGTCGCCCTCGAAGACATGCACCTCGTTCACATGTCTATGGAGGAAAGGACCGCCGCCTTCGCCCTCGCCCGTGAGCTCGATCCCGGACCGCCTGTCTTCAGCTGGCGATACCTCAACTTCTTTATGAGTATCGTGGTCGTCCTCGTCTGCTCCTGCGATAGCGGTTTCGACTCGACCATCATGTCGAGCGTCAACTCGATGACTCAGTTCCAGGACTACTTTGGGTTGATCTCTGCTTCGACTGGGACAGGTATACTCTTCGTGAGCTCTTCGCTCTCTGTCTGGTTCTGCGAGAAGGCTGGCGTTCAAGGATGAGGCGCTTATGATACATGAGCGCATAGCTGACCAGCAGGGTGTCTATACTGTCGGCTCGGTCTGCTCATTCTTCCCCAACATCATCCTCCCTGATCTTTTGGGAAGGAGGGTCTGTATGATAATTGGGAATTCGCTGCTCATGTAAGCTCTATCAACATCACCCCTTGAGCTCCGCTGACCCCCAGGACCGGCGCCATTATCTCTGCCAACGCCAAAGACATGCCGATGCTGCTGGGCGGACGATGGTTGACTGGATTCGGGTGTACCATGGGCGTCCTCAGTGTAAGTCATCCTCTCTCGTCGTGGAACCTAGCTGACGACACAGAGCAAGCTGTACATGGCCGAGATCACCCCCGCCACCTCCCGAGGCCGATACATGGGTTTCTTAAGTACATCTTTGCCCCTCCTCTCCCTACCCCGCTGACACCCAGATTCCTTCTTCTTTGTCGGCCAAATCGCCGCCACGGCAGCTGCCATCCCTCTCGGCCGGCTCACCTCGGAATGGTCCTGGCGCACCTGCCTCTACCTCCAGTGCGGCCCCGCCGTCGTCAACATCCTCGGTGTCCCCTGGATTGCTGAATCCCCTCGATGGCTCTACGCCCGTGGTCACGCCGAACGCGCACGCGCCATTCTCGCCAAGTACCACTCTCGGACTGGGGACGTCAACTCCCCAGTCATCAAGCTCGAGATGCAGGAGATTGAGGCGGCCATCTCGCTCGAAGGGGGTGATAGGCAGTTTTGGAACTTTAAAAAGGTGTTTGGGACACGGGCGGATAGGTACAGGTTTGGTCTGTGCCTGATGATCTCGGTATGGGGTCAGCTCGCGGGGAACTCGCTCATCACTTGTGAGTATTGGTCTTGAGGATGAGGATAGGGCTGATGGACAGACTTCCTCCCGGTCTTGCTTGGTCTTGCTGGTATTGAGAATCGGGACACTCAGAGACAGCTCAACCTCGTCAACTCGGTCACGTCCATGTGTGGCGCTATCGCTGGTGAGTCTCACCCTCTCTTCTTTCTTCACCCGTCTTTGCCAATACCGTTCCTACCCATCCTCCTTCCCCTCTCTGCTCCCTGCTCTCCGCTTTCATCATCCTACCCTCTGCCCTTCCTTCTTTTCTCTTCCCCCTCATCATCCCTCTTGTCGCTGTTCCCTCCGCTCTACCGTACGAGACCACGGCTGAACCCCAGGCTCGTCCGCAGTAGACCACATCGGCCGCCGCAAACTCCTTCTCTCCGCCATCACCGGCGCCTGCTGCGGCATGTTTCTAGTCGGCGCACTCAACAGTCCGGCCGGTGTCCAGTCGAAAACGAGGGCTGACGCGGGTATCAGTTTCATCTGTGAGTGCTGCTCTTTGTCTGCTTTTGTCAGGGGAAGAGGCTGACGATCAGTCTTGTTTGGCGTCTTTTACTCGTTCGGTATGACCCCGCTCCAGTAAGTACATGCTGCGGCCTTGCTTTTCTCTTCCTTCACGCTCCTGTCACTCCCCTCCCCTTTGATCGCCACCGCACCCGCCAGCTCTTGCTCCTCACTCGTGTACCATCTGCGTCCATGACCATAGCTGACGGTACAGGGGCCTCTACCCCTCCGAAGTCCTCTCGTTCGAGAATCGAGCCAAGGGTCTTTCACTTCAAGCTTGGTTCACCAACGCTATCGCCTGCATCAACACCTTTGCCATTCCGCCGGCGTTGGGCAAGTTGGGCTACATCGGTATGCTCTATTTCCCTCCACCCCTTACCTCCCCACCGTTCGACCATGAGCCATGCTGATCGTCAGTGTACTTCATGTTCGGCGCGTGGAACTTGATCGGTATTGCGGTCATCTATACATTTGCTGTTGAAGTGAGTCTCACTCTTCCCTCCCTTGCTCTCCCCTCCGCTATCACCTATATGCGCCCATCTCCAGTCTCCGTCCCCCACTCAAATGACCTCTTCTCCATCTTCGTGTCTCCCTTCCCTTCCTTCCTACCCGCCGTCCCTCTGCCCACTCGCCCTCACTCTCCCCACTGCACGAGCCAAGCTAATCTTCAGACTAAACAACTCTCCCTCGAAGAGATGTCCGAGGTCTTTGACGCCCCTCGACCCAAGCTGCGCAGCTTTGAGCTCGCCGCTGTAGCTCGTGAGCGGGTCAAGAAGGAGAAGGAGCTACTTCGCGCGAGGGAGTAGGGTGTTGGGCGTCCGCGGCGGTTTCGGTAGATGTCAAGATGGCATTGAGCGAGCTAGGTTTCGGAGGGGTCCAATCTGGTACGAGTTCGAGTTGCTTGTAGGGTCCGTGTAGTATGCAATGACCTAGATGGGTACTGAAAACTGAGAAGCGAGCTCAAGCGCCACAGCGTGAGTCCGAAGCGGCCATTCACAGCTGGTCCGGACGTCTGATTTGGGGAGGGCTGACATTGCTGTGAGTACTGTACGAGTTGGACAGAAGGTCAGACCCAAGCGCCCGCCGCAGTCAGCTGTGCAGCGGATCGAAGCCCACTCTCTGCGCAACGCGGAAAAGGAGACGGCTGTATGTGACGGTCTTCGTGCTGCTGTCGGAGAAGACATCTGCTGGCTCCTGGCTTGCTGGAAGACTTCAGCCAAAGACAGAGCGCCAGTGGTGAGAGCATGAACACACAGTTGTCATTGCCGCCGACCGGAGTCCGAGCGGCGAGCGCATCGCGTCGGGTATTGCATTAGCCTTCTTCCGCATCGGCTCCTCCGCTGTCATCCGCTTGATAGCGCGTCGAGGCGCGTCCGTCGCAGGACGCCCGGCGCCGAGGCCCGATTGAAGTGGGGGACAGCCGGGCCCGGAGGTCCCTTTTGGGAATTCTCGGATAAATATCAAGCCATGGTCAGCGGGCAGCATGAGAGGCGGATAAATTGCGCTGATATAGAGTTTGAATCATGAGCGGCTGGGGCTGGCTGGGAGAGGAGAAGAACGGCAAACAGCGGCGTCCTTAGCAAATGATATTCAGCGCAATGGCGATCGGGGCAAGGGGCAAGAGCTGTTCGGAGAAATAGTCAATGGACTAGCCTTGGCGAATTACTACTTTGGGCAAGAAGAACACGGTTACCCCGCTTGGCCCCGGAGGGGACTCCGGACCGCGGTCCCCGATGCCCCGCACTGTCACCTGTCCCCCCTCTTGCTCACTCATCTATATATCCAGCAGCCCATCATGCCTCTCTTCCGCTCCTACTCATCTTCGCCACCAGTGCTCCATCAAGCAAGGCGTACTTACTGCATACTCATACCTCTTTCGACACACGCGATTCGCCATGTCGGCCATTCGGTCCAATTCCTACACCCACGAGGAGAAGGAGAAGGATGAGCACCATGAGGGGGGTGAGCCCACCTCGCTGGAGAACGTCCATTTCGCCCATATGAGCGCAGAGGAGAGGACAGCCGCCTTCCAGCTGGCGCGCTCCATCGACCCGGGACCGGCTACCTTCTCCATGCGGTACCTCACCTTCTTCCTCTCCTGCTTCGTCGCCATTGTCTGCTCCTGCGACACTGGCTTCGACACCACCATCATGTCCTCCGTCAACTCCATGACCCAGTTCCAGACCTACTTTGGCTTGGTCTCTGCAAGTACAGGCACAGGTATTCTATTTGTGCGTTGTATCTCGAGGATTGAGGGGTTTTGAGTGGCGCTGACTGGTCAGGGTATCTACACCGTCGGTGGGGTTTGTGCTTTCTTCCCCAACATCTATCTCCCGGACAAAATCGGCAGGCGTTACTCGATGTTCTACGGCAATGGATTGCTCATGTACGTCGTGTTTTGATGCTTGGAAGTCGCCAGAAACTGACAGACAGTATCGGTGCCCTTATTTCCGCCAATGCCAAGTCGTACGAGATGCTCCTCGGCGGTCGGTGGTTGACCGGGTTTGGCTGCTCTACCGCTGCGCTTGCTGCTAAGCTCTGGCTCAGTGAGATCGCTCCGGCCTCGTCCCGCGGTCGATACATGGGTGTCCTCAGTGAGTTCTCCCTTCCCCCCTCTTTTTCCTCCCTTTCGTTCCTCAAGCTGATCGGCAGACTCCTTCTACTACGTCGGCCAGATCCTCGCCACTGTGAGTAGCCATGATCTCTACATAAATCTATGCTGACCTCCAGGGTGTCGCCATTCCCCTTGGCCGAGTCGATACCGAGTACTCATGGCGCACTTGCCTATACCTCCAGCTTGGTCCCGCAGTCATCAACTGCGCCTTTGTTCTCTTCATCAAGGAGTCTCCTCGTTGGCTCTACGCTCGTGGCCACCGTGACCGCGCCGTCGACATCCTCGCCAAGTACCACTCCGCCACCGGTGATATCGAATCCCCCGTCGTCAAGCTCGAGATCCAGGAGATTGAGGCCGCCATCTCGCTCGAGGGTGGTGACCGTCAGTTCTGGAACTTCAAGAAGGTCTTCGACTCCCCCTCCAACCGCTACCGATTCGGTCTCTGCGCCATGATCTCGTGCTGGGGTCAGCTCGCTGGTAACGGTCTCATCACTTGTAAGTTTGCGCGCCAATAAGGTGGACTTGGCTGATGCCCAGACTTCCTTCCCGTCCTTCTCGGTCTCGCTGGTATCACCAACCGTGACACCCAGCGTCAGCTCAACTTGGTCAACTCAATCACCTCCATGTGCGGTGCTCTCACCGGTAAGTCTCTCTCTTTCTGCTTGGGTATTGGGCTGACCTCCAGGTTCCGCTGTCGTTGACCACGTCGGGCGCCGCAAGCTCCTCCTCACCGGTCTTACCTGCGCTTGCGTCGGCATGTTTATTGTCGGCTCCCTCCTCTCCCCCGCTGGCGAGCAGTCAAAGACGAGAGCGGACGCTGGTATTTCGTTCATATGTAAGTCCTCCCTATTCTTATCTCCTAGGTACTAGCTGACCCTCAGTCCTCTTCATGGTCTTCTTCTCCTTCGGTATGACTCCCCTTCAGGGTCTCTACCCCGCTGAGGTCCTCACTTTCGAGAACCGTGCCAAGGGTCTTTCGCTCCAGGCATGGGTCACCAGCGCTGTCTCGTGCATCAACACCTTCGGTCTTCCCCCAGCCCTCGGCTCCCTCGGTTACATTGGTGAGTCTTGTCTTCTTTCCCCATCCTCACCACTCCTTACCTCGCCCCCATTTGCTGCTCTGAGCCCAGCTGATCATCAGTGTACTTTATCTTTGGTGCTTGGGATATCGTCGGTGTGGCCACCGTGTACACCTTTGCCGTCGAGGTCAGTCCTGCTTCCTCATTAACACTAGACCCATGCTGATACTTCTCAGACCAAGCAGCTCTCCCTTGAAGAGATGTCCGAAGTCTTCGAGGCACCCAACCCCAAGAAGCGCTCGTTCGAGCTCGCCGCTGCGGCGCGGGCAAGGGTCAAGAAGGAGAAGGAGCTCGGCCGGGCCTAGGCTTGTCTTGTGTAGCGGAAAGGTGTGGTGGATAGAGGGGAGGGTTGAAGGATGTCGGCTAGGTATTGTACTGAGAAGTAAACAGATATTTGGTTATTGTATCGAGGTATCAAGGACGGGATGTATTGGGTCATCTTGCAGTATCAATAAAAGCTGGTGCCCTCCGCGTTCCAAAGGCTATTGGGTATGAAGGCTCGGCCTGAGTCAGCAGCTCTCGTTTGGGTCATCTTGCAGTTTCAATAAAAGCTGGTGCTCTCAGGGCCATTGGCTCGGCCTGAGTCAGCAGCTCCCGTTTGGGTCATCTTGCAGTTTCCATAAAAGCTGGTGCTCTCCGCCTTTCAAGGGCCATTGGCTCGGCCTGAGTCAGCAGCTCTTGTATTGGGTCATCTTGCAGTATCAACAAAAGCTGGTGCTCTCCGCCTTGCAAAGGCCCTCGGGTCTGGTGGCTCGACCTGAGTCAGCAGCTCTTGAACCATCTCGGCGATGTAACCATCAGATCCTTCAGTACGTTGAAATACCCAAGGAAATGCATCATACCAATAGACGAAACGACAACGCTGCCTCGCCGAGCAGCTTCAAACGTGTGACCGAGACTAACACCCCGGGAATGGGTTCTAAGGATGGTCAGCTGCGACTGGAGACGGTGGGTAATAGAGGAGTCCTGTCAAACTCACATCTTCGGTCGGCAACGCCACCTGGTACATCGGGTGCTGATGGTGATACTTAAAGTCGCAGTACTGGACCACCGTCCCTGGCTCAAAGAACATCAAGGTCGTGGCTCGACGCAACCCCGCATCTCCTATGCAGAGTCAGCACGATCCACCTCCGTAAGAGAGAAACTCACCCCATCGATGCTTGTAAAACCCCTCCTCATGCTTCAACAGATCCAGCAAAAAGTCGGCCACCTCTGGTTTCCTAAAGCTCGCCAGATGCGCAATCTCCCAGTTGTTGTACCACGTAGGTATATCCTTGTCTTCCTTCATGACCGGAAAGCGACCCGCTCGGAGCTTGTCGGCGAGATCCAATTTGGGATGACGGTTGGTATAGTCCAACAGGTACGCGGGGAGTTTGCGGACGGCGAAATCGGGATCACCGCCGGCTTTGCGGAACGCATAGCGGATTCCGTGTCGGACCGCGCGACGGAACGGGTCTTCAATCATCGGTGTGATGATGTAGGAATCAGAGTCCATTCGCACTGCTATCAGCTACCGTCTCTGCAGAACTCACTGTAGTAGTCGTAGTTTCGTATTTGGGGGTGCCAAAAGATGGACACGGCAAAGAAGCGACACATCGAGTGATAGCCTGGCATCAGCTAGACCAGATTCCAGACGTACCAGGCCAATTGCCTCCGAAAAACATTGGCTCCAGCGCATCCTTGCCCTTCTTGGCGATCCCCACCGGGACGTCCATATTGATGTACACAAACACCAGCATCGACTCCATAACCCTCAGCTTACGCGCCACACCCGCTTCCGCCGTCTCGAGTGCCGCTGCACGGGCCAATAGCCGATCCCGGAACTCGTGCTGGATGGAATCCGAGCTGAGATCCCCAGAGTGCATCATCAGCATCGAGTACGGCTGGGCCATGGGCATGTTCCGAGCGATAGATTCCAGCGATACGGCCGTTTCAGCGAGTTTTTGCCGACGCGTCAGCCAGGCTATGGCAGCGGTGTATTTGGGGACGGTTGTGGAGGTGGCATTGAGGAGGTGACCGGGCTCCGTGTCGTATTCTGGGGCGAGGAAGGGTATACCTGGCGTCAGCGGGTCCTGGCGTGTACTCACTGTTTGCTTCTAGATGAGCCGCCGTAAAGTTGAACTCTGCATTCGTCTCCTTCTTCCACGTCAATGCGGTGAGGTCCCTTTTTGACAGGTGGTCCGCGTCGAGGACGGCACGAGGATGTGAAACGCGACTTTGATAGGCGGATTCTAGAGAGGCCCGCCGGTAGAAAATAATCCAGACAACGAGTGCTGTCAGCGCGGTGACTATTAGCCTCTGCCTGTAGCGCATGACGGCGGCCCTATTGAGCTGTAGCAAGGACTGATAAGATAAGATATAGAGACTTTTACAAGGAAATCATCTCTGCGGGACGGGTCAAGCTGTTTGCGGGTGCACCCGTGGGAAAGCAGAGAGGCACGTGACTGATTTCGTGCAGCGAGAGGGGCCGGCTACAGCCCCCATAGCCACGCTTTCTGTCTCTGAGCGGATAGCATACCACTGCATTTGCCATGGCCGAAGACTCTGAGGCTCGAGAGCGGCCCGCTCAGCATGGTTTGACCACTACTTTTCTCCTCGGTAGAGGATCGCTGAGCCTCGCTGAGCCATAAAATACCGCTTTGGGTGATAATCGGCGAGTTTACGTTACGTTTCAGGATGCGTTTCAGATAATGGGTATCTTATCAAGGTTGTGTGTCGCGCCCGGGACCGTGCGTGTCGGTGTGGTCAAGCTGATGCTAGCGGGGCGATGTTGGAGGCACGCCCAGGAGTGGACGCTGTGATGATCATGAACGCCAAGTAGGTCCATATCGATCAAGCTGATGATAGCGAGTACCACGTCATCCATGCTGTTCAGTGCCTCCGCGCGGGCCGACACGTCTTCATCGAGAAATCAATGGCGTGGAATCTCGCAGGCGCTGACGAGGTCATTGCGGCGGAGCGCGCGTCGGGCAAGACTGTCTTTGTGGGCTATATGCGACGATACGCGACTGCCTTCCTGCGTGTCATGGAGATGGTTCAGGCCCTTCCGCCCAAGGGGATAGCTTTTGGTGAGTTGAGGCGAGATGGGGCTGGTACACTCCGTGTGCGAGACATGATTGGCTCCGTGGGTTCGGGACAGGCAGCGCTGATGCAGAATGCGCTGTTTACTGATCAAGGCGGATGGTTCCCTGAGCGCTTCACCGGTGAGTCTGGGCTGGACTGAGCTGATGAAGACTTTCCGGTCGACGCGAACGCCGAGCGACAGCGGCTGTCGATGCAGCAGTATAAGGAGGCGCTGGGGGCCAAGGCGGACGAGCCCGGCTCGCAGCGGACATGGATACTACTGAATCTGTTGGCGTCGCATGACCTCTCGGCGATGCGCGAGCTGCTTGGAATGCCAGAGAAAGTCCTGCACGCTTGGAAGAGTCCCAGTTGGCCATTCATGACTGTCACCTTTCAATAGTATATTCGGCTATGGCTGGGCTAATGACAGTGAAGGATTTGTAGCGCACTACGAAGTCGGGATTGATAATGTCCGGGTGTTTGACGCGCACATCGAGGTGTACGCAAGAGACAAGCGGATTAAGCTTACATACGATACGTGAGTGTGCGCTCTGCCAAGCTGATTCAGTCCGTACATCAAAGGCCTCCCGGTCACCGCCACCATTCTCAGCAGCAGGGAGAATGGGGACCACTCAGAGGAGATCATACGACCCACGTACGAGGACGCCTACACGCTCGAGTAGAAGGCGTGGTATGCGGGCCTGGAGGGGATTGCTGATGTCAAGACGACCGCAGAGGACGGTGAGTATGTCAGTGAATTAGCTGATGGTAGCCAAGCTAGATCTGGAAATCATGATGATGATCATGGAGGCTCTATAGATGCATCTAACGAAATGGGAATCCCCCTTGAGCCTGAGATCAGCATTGTCGACCGCACACTCACCTCGCCCGGCGCCATCTGGAGCCAAAAATCCTGCAAATCCAGCGCATCCCCATTCTCCTCCAACCAGTCAAAGTTGAGCTCTTGAGACGGTCCAGCCGGAGCAGCAGGCATCTGAGGTAGCTGAGGGATGTTCCGCTTGGGGAGGACAGGCGAGTTGTACTGGAACGACACGTCATGCGCTGGCGGTGGGGCATCGGGAAAGTTCCAGATGGGCGGAGAGCCAGCGCGTACGGTTGTCGTCTGCATTAGCTCTATTAAGCTTAGGCTCACCTCCATCCCGGACAGCTTCTTGCGGAGATCCTCCAGCTGGCGTGCGTATCTGACGGCAGGATTGTTCTCGTCGTGCGAAGCGGTAGCCAGGCAGCCGCAGAGCGAGTCGATAAGCTCAAGGGATCTATCAGCTTCGCTCTATTCAAACTCACTCGGCCTGGTCTTCCCTCAGCATCGCCCCCGAGTAGATTGCCTTGAGAAGCACGATCGCCGCGTAGGTGAACCAGAGGAGGTACCGGTTTGGCAGGAACGACAATGTCCCTCGAGGGGACAGGCTATGCACGCAGATCTGTAGGAGCTTCCGAGCGGCAGTGCACGACTGAAAGATGTAGCGCGCGTCCGGACTCGCCGCTGCGCCGTGAGGGAAGAGGTTGGGTGGAAGAGCGATACCGGTGTGGTCCCGTTCTGTCTCGGCTCGTTTGGTCGCTCGCTCCACATGCGCTTGCTACTATCAGCCAAGTCTTACTCAGACTTACGAAAGCAAAGGCGGTGATGTAGAGCTCGGTGTAGTAGAACATTGCCCAGAGCGTATCGGTCAGCGGAAAGATCGTCCACTTCTTGTCGCCCCAAAGTCGCTTGAAGCTATCGAGCGACCGAGCTAGCTCGTCCAGATACTTAAAGTACTCGCCGTGCCTATATCAGCCATGTCAAATGCTCACTTACATGACGATGCTCTTGGTCCGCGCTGCATTCGGGTACAAGCAGCTCTGCGCATTGGTCATCATCTGCGTGAGCTCCACATAGGCTTGAACCAGCGCGGCAAGCTCTTCCTGCGGTTCGACACCTTCGCTGGCCGGCTCGCATAGAAGAGGAAAGTTACGCGCGCCGGCAGGAGGGCCGGTCTGGTTCGTACTGGAGAAGCCCTCAAAGCAGATCGATGGACCGCGTGACCAAAACGCCATACCGAGGCGGAGCGAGATGTGCCGGTCAAAGATGTAGCAGTCTATGTCAGCTCAGCTTAGAGGTAACTTACATGTCCAGGTTTGACGAGCACGCTCGAGCTCCTTGGTCCGCTCAGTCTCGCCGACGATTTCAAACGCGATCTGATCAGCAAAGTCGCTGGAGAGCTCACCTTTTCCAGACCGAGACCATAGGCACACCGGATCGCCGCTCCGATGAGCATCCACGCTTGGCGATTCTCCGAGCCGTGCACTTCCTCCACGTCCCGCGATGGCTCCCTGGGGAGGTTTTCCGAGAGCAGCAGTAACCCCTCGACGAGCCCGATTGTAGGCTGACCGCCAAGAAGCAGAACGTCCGACAACCACCCCTATGATCAGCTAGGCCGTATGCCTACTCACTCTGAAAAGAGCCCATGACTTGTCATGCACCTCGCTCATCCCCTTGTCATTCCTACTCGCAATGATGATAATCGCAGCAAGCAGGTCTCGCTCGTCGTCTGCAAACGTAGCAAGCTGCTGCGGCGTTCGAGGAATGTCCGCCACAGGAACCATAGGCTACATCAGCTCCGCCATGCCAATACTCACATAGTAGTGATGATGACACCCAAAGAAGATCTCCGAAAGCTGCACGACCTGCTCCGTCGTCACAATCCCCGCTTTGACCAACTCAAACTCTTCCAGCTTTGCCGCATCGCCAGATCGGCGCCTTCGCTTCCCCTTGACTTTCCGCCCCAGCGCTAAAATCTCCATCGCATCTGCCTCGTTCGCCAAGTCAGCCGCAACGAGGTTGCTGGGGTGTTCTCCGCCGCTCCCGAGTGGTGGACCGAGGGAAGGCCGGCGAGGGAACGCCTGCATTGGTTCTTGCGGTAGCATAGGCGCCGAGCTCCAGAGATCGAATGTGGGATTATGGGATACGCCGCTACTGCTCGGACGGGGCGCGATGGGGAGGTAGGTGGGAAAGTCGGCGGCTGGAGCCCAGCTTGGACCGGCGGTAGCAGCACCAGGCGTTGCTTCGGACTTTCGGCGGAGGTTCTTGCCGTTCCCACCGCGTCGAGAAGGGGCAAAGAGGCATTCCCGAGATTCGCGTTTGCATCGAGAGCAGGGTGGATGGGAGGGAGCGTCGACATCGCCCTACAGTCAGCTCGACTAGAAGGCGTCATACCAAGTCGCATTTGGCTTTCCGGCTTCGGCAGTGGAGGCTGCGCGTCAGCTGGGGCCTATAGGCCAGCAGAAAACTCACCAGGCGCGATAGAGCCGCTTCGTCTGGCCGCCTGCGACTGGCCTGTCCTCATAGTAGTCGGTATTATTGTCCATGCTGAGCTTGGTACCGCAAGATTAATTAGGTTCAAGGTAAATAATGTTGGCAGTGGCGGACTTCGAGCGACGATCTTGCACCGGTTGTCGGCCCGGCGGTTCGGGTATGGGCGCTCCTCCGCTGCTGCTAGCTGCGGTGGTCGGTATGTCGACGCCCATGATGCTGGTAACGCCCATATGGGAAGGAGCTCGGGTATAGCGCCGAAAGCCAAGCGGGATGAATCAGAGTGACGTTATGACGCGGATCTACATCCGAACTGCTTGACCCGACGGCCGAAGATGTTCCGCTTGTATGGCCAGAGTGATACTGCGAGCGAAGCCGAGCAGAGTATGTAGCATTGATATCACGACAGCGGCCCCTATTTCCCCACTACGCGCGGCGCCTCCCACCCCAGCGACGCATAGGTGACCTGCTTCCCCTTGAGCCCCTTGACCGCCACCTTGTACTCTTCCCCTGGGTATAGATCGATCTACCCATCAGCTCAACCCTCACAGAAAGCCAAAGACCTACCGAGTTGTCCCCCCATACAACGTGATCATTCTCTCCCATCACGTCCAGCCAGAGCGCCTTGGCCGGCTTCTTGCAGCTGACCACCACGCACCCCTCGCCCACCTCCACCTTGACGCCCGGATCAGGGAGATCCAGAAACTTGAGCGGCTGCGGCCAGTCATCGTACCTGACCTTCTGGTCCCCGACCTCGAGCGTCGCGTGGAGTATGAGCGTCCCAGTCGGCGCCGAGGTGTCAAATACCTTGTCGGCCGGGGGCGGAGGGAGCTCGCCCGTCCAGATCTCGGTAGACTTGTTTCCCCCGAGAGTGACTTGTCGAGTGACGATGGTGGTTCCCCAGCCAGTCATGAGGTCGAGGGCCTTGAGAGTGAAGACTGCGGTAGTTTCCGGACCGCCATTGGACGCCCAGACCTGGGCGGTAGCGCGGGTCGACTGGAACGCGCCGTATTCGTAGTACTGCCGGGGCCGGTCATTCTCTCGGTTCTTCTCGACGATCCGGAGGACGCCAAGACTGACGGGCGCGAGAGCAGCAGTGACGGCAAAGTAGGCGGGTTTGGGCCGGTACTATCATCAGCTCAGCCTGCACTTGGACTTACAAAAGAGTCGACCAGAGCCCAGCTGGTGACGGGCCAGCAGTCGTTGATCTGCCAAACGAGAACACCGCCGCACTACATCAGCTCATCCTTGGGAGTACTCACGTATTCCTTCTCCTCGCCTTTCCACTCTCGGCGCCAAGTGCGGTACGCCCCACCTACCCCTTCAGCCTGCATGAGCTGGTTCCGGAAGAGGTACCTGACATCAGCCCCGTCGCGGCCTGACCTACTCGGTGAGATCCCCAGTCATCCTAAAGTTCTCGTTCATCAGCCCCGCGAACCGCCGCTCAAAGCTTCCGGCCTTGTTGTGCTGCTGCATGAGCTTGGACTGAGGATGGGCTTGAGTGGTATCGCCGTCGAGCCAGTAGTCGACGGTCCGGCGGTCAGGGAGACCGGGGAGGCCAAACTCGGAGACAAAGCGCCCGCCGAGGCGGTCCCAGTCGTGATAGCCGTGTTCCTTGCCGGACCAAACGTCCCATTGGTGCTGATGATCAGCTTGGAAGCAGTGACAACATGAGCGGAGTCGTGAGGGGAAGGGAAAGCAAGGAGATAAGGAGGCTGACTTACTACGTCACCCACAGTCGGATCCGCCGTATCCCACCCCTTACCCCCATAAGGCGATCCAGGCCAGTACGGGATCTTGGGATCGACCAGCTCGCTGATGATATCCGGGAGCATCTTCTCGTAGATGACCCGCGCCGGGAGAGGGTCGCCGCCTTGCTTCATGTCCCACTGCATGATTTGTTGGTCTGGTCATCAGCTGAGTAGCAAATAACAAGGTGGATGGCAGGAGGACCAGAGTATGCTGAGCTGGATATGGGTACTTACAGTCTTCGTTGTTCCCGCAGAGAAGGACCAAGGATGGGTGGTGCCGCAGTCTGGCGACATTGTCCCTCGCCTCGGCCTCGACCGATGCCAAGAACTCGGGGAAGACGGGGTAGACACCGCAGGCGAACATGACTGCCGGTCAGCGCAGCCATTTCCCGCACCCAAGTAGTGACTCACAATCCTGCCACACGAGCAGCCCCATCTCATCGCACATCTCGTAGAAGAACGACGGCTCGTACACCCCTCCGCCCCACACCCTGATCATATTCTGACCCCCGTCCACCTGCTCGTCAGCTCCGACTACCCTCGCGCAGGACAGAGGACATACCATGATCTGAAGCCAACGCCTATACTTGGCCTCCGTCCCGGTCGACAGTACCATATCGATCGGGATCCAATTGCTGCCGCCGATAAAGACTGGCCGATTATTTATCCGAAAAAAGAACGAGGTGCCCTCCTGCCCCTTGAGAGGGGTCTGAACGAGCTCCGCCCGCCTGAATCCGATCTTGCGCGTGAGCGTATCGACGACCGTACCCTGGCGTCAGCACGTCCATCATAGGGAACTTACGGAAGAGTACAGCTCCACTTTGACCTCGTACAAGGTCTGCTTGCCCTCGTTGACCGGCCACCATAGCTCCGCTTTGAGGTCCCATTCCGCCTTGCCTTGGATACGCTCGTCCTTGAGTACTAGACCGTCAGGGCTGGTAACGGTGACGTTGATCTGGCCGGAACCCTCGACGTCGACCTGAACCGCAAGAGACGTCCTGAGCTCGGCATCGACCCGCGCCGAGGTATTGACGGACGAGATGCCCGAGGTAAAGAGGTGGAGGTGGACGGGTCGGTCAATGCCCATGCCTGCGAGTCAGCACGATCTACGTGGAGCGCGAGGAATTCACACCAGAGCTCGGGTCCCCAGTCCCACCGGGCATGATACTGCGCCTTCCTGATCCCGATCCGAGCGCGATCACCGAGGTTGCACGATCCGCCTTTGAAAGGGCCATGCTCTGCTGCCGTCGCGAGTGCCACGTCGAGAGGAGGCGAGATGACCACCAAGAGCTCATTCTCGGCCTTGAGCGTGGAGATGTCGATGAATGTCCGCCAGCTTCGAAAGTGGTTGTCGGATTTGAGGACTTCTTGGCCGTTCTGCCATCAGCTCAGTCAAAAGAAGGACGTACGAGGTAGACCGTAGCAAAGGTGTCGATACTGTCAAAAACGAGCTCGGCTTGCTGATGCTTCCCCAGATCCTTCGGGTCGAGGTTGATTTGAGCGCGGAAAGACCAAGACAGCCTTCCGACCCCTGCTTGTCAGCTCAATTCCTGCAGCAGACTAGCCGCTTACATTGGATATCATGCTCCGCCTTGCCCTTGTTCCAATCAGGAATAGTACCCGCAGCTCGTAGCTCGTCATGTATCTCCGTGGGGAAACTATTGCACGCCGTCCAGTCCGGCGAGATCTCTGGATGGGCAGAGAGTATGGGCGCGTTGGTCTCGATGTTGGGCGTGGGGCCGTACTCCCAGCCCGAAGGTGCCAGCTTGATTAGCGACATGGTAGTGAGGTGTGTGTGAGGTGGATGAGAGATCACGACAAGACAGCTACTCAGATGGTCTGGGCTTGGGTTCTGGACTCGACAAGTCGGAGCCGGACTGCGGGCCGGCGAGGAATTGCGACGCGTGACGCGTAAGTCAGCCCCGCTCAAGCATTGGTAACGATATGCTGGACTGCATATGACGGTCGGACTTCGGGCGGGGAGGCAGGAGCGCTGAATGCCGCAGTACCGGTCGAACGACCCGAAGACCACTCGGACGCCGCGAAATTTCCGCTGGTAGCCGTCAGGAATGCTTTAGCGCTGATCGCTACCGCCGGCCGGACACGGACGCCGCGGTATGTACAGTGATGTTGATGATCGGCGCGGCTACTCGCGCTACAACTACGGTCGTCCGCTTGTCCGCTCATAGCGCTAAGATAGAGGCAAGACAAAGATCATTTGGCCCACCATGAGTTTGCTGGCGGTGAATGCCGTAATATTTGCCACCGAGCCGAACGAACCGGACCTCCACTCGACCACTTTGACCACCATCACCGCTAACACTACTGACCTCCGCTCATTGACGGTGCTGACTATGGCCGGACCGAGCCCTCCGCCCGCTTGGCGCGAGCCTATTATATATCACCAGGCCCCGCTTGAGCCCCGCTTTTGTTCAATCAACCCACCATGTCGACCCAAATCACCCATCTCGAGACCGACGGCGCCAGCCTCAAGGACAAGGAGGAGCAGCTCGAGACCGCCGATGTTCCGCTCTCGGAGCAGCACTGGGTGCACATGACCGCCGAGGATCGCACGGCTGCTTTTGCGCTCGCTCGGGAGCTGGACCCCGGACCGGCCACCCTCTCATGGCGCCACTTCAACTTTTTCATGTCTTGCTTTGTCGTCATCGTCTGCTCGTGCGACTCGGGGTTCGACTCGACCATCATGTCTTCGGTCAACTCGATGACTCAGTTCCAGGACTTCTTCGGACTGACTTCCGCAAGTACAGGCACCGGTATTCTATTCGTAAGTGCTCGTTGAGGCATAGCTGACGCCAGGGTGTCTACACGGTCGGCGGAGTGTGCGCCTTCATTCCCAACATCATTCTTCCGGATTTGTGGGGGAGGAGGAAGTGCATGTGGTTAGGCAATACTCTTCTCATGTACGTCTTCATTTTGCCTTCCTTGACATCCCTAACAAGCAGTATCGGCGCCATCACCTCGGCCAACGCTCAATACATGAGTATGCTCCTCGGTTCCCGCTGGCTCACCGGGTTTGGCTGTACCATGGGCGCCCTCTCCGCCAAGCTATGGATGACTGAGACTACCCCTGCCTCCTCCCGCGGTCGATACATGGGTTTCCTCAGTAAGTCTTCCTTTGGCAATATCTACCTAGCTAATCCCAGACTCCTTCTTCTACGTCGGTCAGATCCTCGCCTCGGTACGTCTCTCTCTCTCCCCTTGACTCTCGCTGACTTGTAGGGCATCTCCATTCCCCTCGGCCGTGTCCTCTCCGACTACTCCTGGCGGACCTGCCTCTACCTCCAGTGCGGACCGGCAATCATCAACGTCATCGGTGTCCTCTTCATCAAAGAGTCTCCCCGGTGGCTGTACGCCCGCGGACACCGGGACCGCGCCATCGATATTCTCGCCAAGTACCACTCTGCCACCGGCGATATCGAGTCCCCCGTCGTCAAGCTCGAAATGCAAGAGATCGAAGCGGCCATCTCGCTCGAAGGGGGCGATCGCCAGTTCTGGAACTTTAAGCGCGTATTTGCGACCGCGTCGGATAGGTACAGATTTGGGCTGTGCGCGATGATCTCGTGCTGGGGTCAGCTTGCGGGTAATGGGCTCATCACCTGTAAGTTTCGCGGTGAGGAAAAAGACTCGGCTGACGATCAGACTTCTTGCCGGTCCTCCTGGGTCTCGCTGGGATTACCAACCGCGATACCCAACGTCAACTCAACTTGGTCAACAGTATCACCTCCATGTGCGGCGCTATCACCGGTAGGTCCTGTTTCTTCTCCATCATCTTCTCCCTTCAGCCAGAGGTAGCTGACCCTCAGGCTCTGCTGTCGTAGACCATGTCGGCAGGCGCAAGCTCCTCCTCACCGCCATCTCGTGCTGCTTTGTCGGGATGTTCATCGTCGGCTCGCTCCTCTCTCCCGCCGGAGAACAGTCCAAGACTCGTGCCGACGCGGGAATCACCTTCATCTGTAAGTCGCCTCCTTCTCTACTCTGGCCTGCTTCTCTGGCTACACAGCTGACGCCCAGTCCTCTTCATGATCTGCTTCTCATTCGGCATGACCCCGCTCCAGGGACTGTACCCCGCCGAAGTCCTTTCGTTCGAGAATCGCGCCAAGGGGTTATCGCTGCAGGGCTGGTGCTCTAATGCTATTTCGTGCATCAACACTTTTGCTCTCCCACCTGCACTCGGGCAGCTGGGGTACATTGGTAAGTCCACACAGATCCCTTCCCCGCTACTACGTTAGCTGACCCACAGTCTACTTTATCTTTGGCGCGTGGGACGTGGTCGGTGTCGTCGTCATCTATCTCTTTGCCGTAGAGGTAAGCTCTCCTCCCTACCTCCTCGTCTGCACCCAGTCTCTAATCACTCCATCCTCGTCTCTCCCCGCCCCAGCTCGTGCTCCTTCATCATATGGGCCTCGCGGTCCCGCTCCCATGCCCTCCTCACCTGCTTCCTGAGCCCCGCTGACCCCCAGACCAAACAACTCTCGCTCGAAGAAATGGCAGACGTCTTTGAAGCGCCCAACCCCAAGAAGCGATCGTTCGAGCTCTCGGCCGCTGCGCGCGCAAAGGTCAAGAAGGAGAAGGCGCTCCGAGCGTAGTGTCTGAGTGACTATACAGGTCAATGGGCGGAAGGCGTTTGGGCTGGCTGAGGAGGGGGAGTAGCTGCTAGTGGCTGGGACTGGAAGGTGTATGCATGTGATACCTGTCTGTCGCTCTTAGCTAAATAGAGACATGATCATGGACTGGTGGAACCGACGGAAGATCCTCGTAATTCCGATGCCCGATGCCCGATCTCATCTGAGCGCTGAGCGCTGGGCCAAAAGAACCGCCGCCTAGCACACCACCTCTCTCCGCCCCTTGACCTTTCCACACCTCTTGACCTTCCTGGCTGGACTCACTACTGTCCATCTCAACGACAGCTCGCCCTATCTCTGCCTCTTTCAGAAAGAGTAGGAATATGTCGTCCCGACCTCGATTTCGTACATCCCGGCCCACCGCAGATGGTGTGACCGAAGCCCCATCGTCCGATCCCGCCTCGTCAGGCACCTCAGCGACCTTTGCCATGCCCGGCTTCTCCACTACCGGTCAATCCACTCTCGGCCCCGGTGCCACTGCCGGGGCGGGCGTTGAGGCCGCCGGGCTGGAGATGCTGATGGACGGCGGACCGTTCAAGGACGCATCGGCCGGTCGCCCAGAGTATGTGTCGCTCCGGCGCAGTACCCGCTCTCTAGCTGGAAGCAGCCATACCACTCCCGTCAAGGCCGAACCGCTCGACAACCTCTCCGGTACCTCATCGATGGGCCCTCCTCAGTCTGGCGCTGGCGCTCGCACCGGTTCAGGCGGAACACCGTCCAAACGAGTCAAGCTCGAACATCCCTCCACTCCCTCCCCTCGCCCGTCCCGTGCCCCTCGCGCATCGAGGACACCATCCTCCGCACGTCGGACCGGTCAGGTCAAGGTCGAGCCCATAGACGGGGAGTCAGAGGTTCTGGTGGAGCTACCAGAATCCACGCCCACACCCAAGAAGAAGGGCACGCCTAAAAAGGCGATGCCGCTTGCGCCGCTCGTCAAGGCCCATCCGGAGCCTGCGAGGTGGAGGGAACAGTATGCTGTGATTGAGGAAATGAGGAGGGGGTTGAATGCGCCGGTGGATACTATGTGAGCTCTTCATTCTTGTATGTGTTGAGCTGGCTTGAGATGACCAGTGAGTGTGTGAAGGGGGGCACAGAAGTCAATGAGAGGGAGCGGCTGAGCTATGGACGGGGGAGGATGGATTGGAGTGAAAGGGATATGACCTTTCGTAGGGACGAGTCTGACTATGCAGGGGCTGTGAACGACCCGACCTCGGACCTGTCCCCGCCGCTGCTTCTACCCCTTCCATTGACCCCTCAACCTCCTCAACTCCTACTACAGCCGCCACTGCTGGTCCGCATGCCCCGCCCCTCTCGCCCAGTATCGAACGCGCCCTCCCTGCCCAGACACGCCGCTTCCACGTCCTCATCTCCCTCATGCTCTCCTCGCAGACCAAAGACGCCGTCACCTCTGCGGCCGTCACCAATCTACACCTGACCCTTCCCGGCGGGCTCACATGCACGTCCTTGGCCGCAGCGGACCGAGGGGTGGTGGAGGGGTGTATTGCCAAAGTAGGGTTTTGGAGGAGGAAGGCAGAGTATATACAGGAGGCGGCAAGAAGGATTGAGATGGGCGAGATTGGGGATGATGGGTCCTTCATAGGGGAAGAGGGAGAAGGTTCGATGGTGGGCACGGGGAAAGGGGAGATACCGCGCACGATTGAGGGGCTTTGTGCGCTGAAGGGAGTAGGGCCAAAGATGGCTTATCTGGCCTTGCAGTGCGCTTGGGATATGTGAGTTTGCCCCTTGCTTGTGCCACTTGCTTCCTCGCCGAGTCGTCTGTCCTTGTCCTGCCCGAACAGTCGAGGGACTGGAGGTAGAGGCGTCCGCGGACAAGCAAGGTCTGAGCTGGAGTAGAGATCTGTGCTGACAAGCAGTAACGCCGGTATTGGCGTCGACGTGCACGTCCACCGAATCACCAACCGGCTGAAATGGCATCGCCCACCGACGGTCACGCCGGAACAGACGAGGGTCAATCTGGAGTCTTGGCTACCTAGGGAACTGCACAAGGGGATCAATCCGATGCTGGTTGGTTTCGGGCAGGTAAGTCTCGCCTCGCTACTTTCTCCGACCGACTCCTTCTCGATCCCATCCAGTCTCACTATCTGATCCTCTCCTTGTCCTACTTCTTGCTGACCCGCAGATGATCTGCCAGCCCGTCGGCCCCCGATGCGATATCTGCCTCCTGGGTATCCGAAAACTCTGCCCTTCTCGCGTCAGCGGCGTCAAGGCGGAAGGCCGGAAACCCGTCTTGTTCAGCTACAAGCTGGACGGAGAGGGGGATATGGAGGATATGATCAAGCCTGACCTGGGACCTGGACCTGAGGTACAGGGTACCGACGGTGGACAAGGTGTGGTACCCGTGCTAGATGGGCGAGACGGAGTAGGTGCGGAAGGGGACGGGATGGAGCGGCTGGTGAGGATGAAGAGTGAAGAGCTGGACGGATCAGAGTTGTTCCTGGGACGCAAAGGAGGGGTGAAGCTGGAGGATAGCTGACACCTTTGCGCATGTATAGGCGATGTATCTTCATCGCCCGACTCCATCCCGGCAAGCAGCTGATATCAATGACCGAACAGGACCGAGCGCTCACTTTACAGACCTCAGCTCATGGCGTATGGCCGTATGCTCTCAGCTCGCTCCCTTCCCGCTCCCGCCGGCACGAGCGGCATTTCATTGTCAGCATCGCCGAAGTACCGATCGATCTCCCGCCTGTCTCCCCCCGAAATTCAATCTGAAACGGGGTCGACACACACGACATGACATCATCCCCCTTAGCGCCTCATTCCTCCTTTCCCCTCCCTTTCGCCCTTCCAAATTTTCATCCTCTCCCTTCAGCCTCGAGGGCACAGGCTCAGGCACAGCTGACTGCTTACTACGACGCGCGTGTTTCAGCTTGGCAAAGAGGGGGTCCTTCCAGCATTTTCGATGACGACAGGTTTCAAAGGATGACGGTGGCGACAAGGAAGGAAGGGGGTATTTAAAGAGGGTTGAGTCATTTCTTTCCCCTTCTTTCCTACATCTTCCTTCATCTTTCTTCTACTCATCTACTCTACTTCAACCTCATCAAGATGTCATACGACGGTCCCGTCAACGCCTTCCCTGGCGACCACGAGCTCCCCATCTCGCTCTACGGCTATACGCCCAATCGCGGCTTCAACATCTTTGCGGCGGTGGTCTGGGGGCTGGTGCTCGTTGCGCATGTGTGGTGGTTGGTCAAGAAGAGGACGAGGGGGATTCAAGCCATGATTGTGATTGGATCGGTGAGTGTTTGGGTCTGGATATGGGAAGGTAGGGGTCGAGGAGAAGGCGTTCTGGCGAAGGAAGTAGGAGAAAGGGGTCAGAGAAGCCGGAGGATCGGTCAAGAGACAGCCAAGGGTGGCAAGGGTGGATCAGATCGAGTACGAAAGAATCCTAGCTAACATTGCAGATCTGGGAACTTATCGGCTATGCCATCCGCGCGCACACCTACCTTCGTCCTTTCCGCTCCGACCTCTTCATCGCCCAGTACACCATCCTCCACACTGCGCCCATCTTCTTCATCATGGCGCTGGTCAATGCCATCGGGTGGGGGATGCGGGGGACGGACAATTCCAGTGTGTATAAGCGGTTCAGGCCGAGGACGCTGACGAGCGGTGAGTCTTTCTTTGGCCTTGGTGGATATACGGGAAGAGAACAAGGGCAAGGTTGGAGCGGAGGAAAGGAGGTGGAGTGTTCGGGGCAGCCCCAGTTCTGACCTGGACTGAGCTGATACCCAGTCCTCCAAGCGCTCAACGCTATCGTCCTTATCCTCGTCACTATCGGCTCGACCATGTACGCCGTCGCTCTCGCCCGGCTCGCCAATCTGGAGGACGTTAGGTTTAAGGGGTCAGCGACCAGGAAGGTTTTGATTGCGGGTCATGCGCTCAAGGTGGGTTCAGCGTCTTCTCAATTCCCTTCTGCCTCGAGTATCCTCTTGTCTTCTTTCATCATACGCATATCTTTGACTCTGTGCCCAGCTGACATCCAGATCGTCTCCCTCCTCGCCATCCTCGCTATCCTCACCCACCTCTTCCTACACTTTAAGCGCGACCCGGTCCGTCACACCCGCCACACCGACGGTCCTATCGGGACTACCACCACCGGTACCACCGGCCACACCGCCGTTGACGGTACCACCACCACCCACACCGGCCCTCACACCACCACCACCGGCACCCACACCACCGCCATCGACCAGACTGCTACCGGACCGCATACCGGCCGAGCAATCACCAAGCTCTTCCTCGCCATCTCGTTCTTGACCGCCGGGATGTTATTGACGAGGACATGCTACCGTCTCGCCGAGACTGTTCAAGGTGAGCTGCTCTCCACCTTTTCGCCCCTCGCCAGACTATCAAGGCGAGAGTGGCATATAGGAATCAAGCTGATACACTAGACGTCTACAGTAGGCCCTGGAACTCGGAAGCGCTCTTCGGGGTGTTTGAATTCGCCATCACCTGGTCCGTCGTCGCTATCTGGGCTGCTCGGCCTTTTGCCACCCAGCTTGCGCCCGCAGGGATCGTCAATGCCCATGACGGGGTTGGGCACACCAACAAGGCGCACGTTTAGGCCCTCGGCCGAGGTGGCTGGACGTAGGGGAGTGGTCATCGGGGGAGGAAGGGAAGCACTTATAATGGGTCTGAAGGTCTGTTTGTACATAGAAGTCTGGGCTGCTTAAACATACACGTTCCGAGTCATAGTCAAGTATATACCGATGTATAGTGTGGTTTGTCACTTGGTTATCTTGTCTGTCAGCAGCCGGTCAGGAGGCGAGGTACGACCGGGAAAGACTAGCTAGACCGGTGTGGCGCTGGGGTAGGGATGGATCGATAGGGTAAGGAGTGCGTAGCCGTAGACAGTGACGAGTGCAGCATCGGCTGCCTAGGGATAGGTAGATCTGGGCATGCCCACTTAATGCCTCCTCTCGCCTCCTCTCGCTCCGCCTCGCTCCGCTCTGAACTTCAGTCATCGGTCTCCTCCGCGCGGCACCACATTCCTCGCCTGCCGTAACTGCCACATTCCCTTTGGGTGGCGAATCATGCGGGGCCCATCTCCACCAAGCAATGCAAGGCACGAGTGTCGGCCGCGCTTGATGCTGTTTCATGTCCGCATGGGCCGTCGCCGTCGCCGTCGGCCAGGACTAAGACTGTCGGCCGCTATTCTCCGCCTGCACAGCATGGTCAGACTGAGCCGAGCACGTGCTGCCCTAGCACCTATATACTCGCGTCGCAAGACGCAGTCCCATAGCTCTTCTCCCATCTCAAAGCCAATTCATCGACATCATGCCGTTCGCCACCCATTCCCTCCTCGGTCACCTCTTCCAGGCCAAGGGGATGACCCTGCCCGAGGGCGATCTGGAGGACAAGACGGTCATCATCACCGGGTCGAACGTGTGAGTGAATAATCTGGGTCAGTAACAGAGCATGAGCTGACTGAAATTAGGGGTATCGGTAAAGCTGCAGCACTTCATCTCGCCAAGCGAAACCCTGCGAGGTTGATTCTAGCCGTCAGAGATGAGAAGGCAGGACAGGCGGCAGCTGCAGAGATAGCAAAGGCGACGGGGGGAAAGGTCGAGCCGGAGGTTTTCCTGCTCGACATGTCGAGCTTTGCCAGTGTGCGGCGTTTCGTCCTGGAATGCGAGCAACGCTTGGACAGGTTGGACGTGTTTGTGAGTTAGCTCCGCAACTAGGGGGAGGGCTCTGGCTGACTCTTAGATCGCCAACGCTGGTATCTATCCATTCAGCTACAAGGCCACCGCCGATGGGCTTGAATCGGCGTGGGTGCATCTCAAACTTCCGGAACCTACGAAGTGTGCTGACGGCCCAGTCTTCAGGTCAACGTAGCGTCTACATTACTGCTCTCCGAGCTCCTGCTTCCTCTCCTCCAGCGCACAGCCAAGAGTCCGCTCCACGGCATCCCCTCCAAACCACATCTCACGATCGTCTCCTCTTACACGCACCACTTCATCGGCGAGCTCCGAGGCTTTGGAGACGGGACGATTGTACAATGCGCCAACGACGAGCAAGCGTGGGAACACCTTGCGTATCGACGAGGCAAAGGTGAGTACAGATAGCGCTGTCCACATTGGTGAACTATGCTGAAGATGACTCTAAAGCTATCCTGATGCTCGCTATCCCTACGCTCGTCAAGATGGCCGGACCGGATGTCGTCGTCACTACTGCAGATCCAGGCACCGTAGCTACCAACGCCATGCACGAAGCGACCGGGTTGAACGCTTTGGCCATCGCGTGAGTAGTCTCGGCCCAGTTTATGGCTGGAGCTGATCAGCAGCGTCTTTGTGTACTGCGTCGCCCGTACCCCCGTACAAGGCGCTCTACCCGTCGTCTGGGCCGCGCTTGCGCCGATCCAATCAGGCGAGTATGTCGCGGATTGCAAGGTCACACCGTGAGTAGCCGTTATACCGGAGAAGCATACCAAGCTGAAACACTTAGACCATCCGCTATGGTGCAGTCAGATACCGACGGCTCTATTTCCGATAGCATATGGAAGGAGTTGAGAGCAATCTGGGCAAAGTAAAGTCGATCTAGATTCCGATTGGGACGATACTTCTTTGGGTGCTGGTATGCTATGTATATGGCCGCACTTGACCCCCGCTGTGCTCGTGACCCTGTCCAAGTCCAAATTTCCACCGAGAGGCGCGCAACGAGGGAAGAACCGATGGTCCACCTTGGTCGACCGCCACTTTGAATGCCGTAATAGTCTTCGCACTACATTCCTTTTCCGGTCAAGCGCTATGTAGATCAAGCGCGAAGTCTTTCCCCACCATACTCGTTAATCACCTCAACGCTATACCCAGCTCCGCCCGAGCTTCATGCACCCATGAGAGCTCTCAATCCCGTCAGATAGTACGGAAACATGCTCACTGCCCACCCCTCGCAGGGAGACATAGCGGGGGCTAGCGTTCTGGATCTGGATTGGCACTTTGGTGCAATTGCTGACATTTGATGCAGAGGTCGCCGTGATATAATCACAACTCATGCAGTCTTTGGATCGTTCCTCTCCTTGGGCATCTTCCGAGAGGGGTGGCCATCAGGACGGCCAACATCATGATCTCGGACCCGCGCCGCATCCCCTTCCCCTCCCCTTCGGCTTCGGGCTTTTCGTCCCCTCAAACTCTCTACCTCTTTACGCTTACTATCACGCGCGTCATCCAGATCCTAGCTGATGGGTGAATCTTCCTATTGCTTTCTATAGCTGTAGGTACAAAGGCTGACGGTGGCGACGGCTTTGGCGGAGATGGGTATATAGGGCCGGATTACTTCCACCTCTCCCTCTTTTCCACCCTGCATCCTTCTGCATCCTAGCTTACACCCCCACCCTTACTCGTCCACTTCATAGCTAACACCATCACTCATCCGCTCCATACCTCAAGATGTCATACACCGGCCCGATCAACCCCTTTCCGAACGCCAAGCACCTCCCCGTCTCGCTCTACGGCTACGTCCCCAACCAAGGCTTCAACGTCTTCGCGGCGGTCGCTTGGGGGCTGGTACTTGCTGCGCATTGTTGGTGGCTATACAAGAAGGGGCCGAGGGGGGCTCAGAGTCTGGTCGTTTTCGGATGCGTGAGTCCAAGTCTGATTCCAAGGTCAGGGTCTGCGATGGGCAAAATGGGCTCGAATCGAGGGGCCTCTCATTTCGCCAGTAACCAGCTGACCGCGCAGATCTGGGAACTCATCGGCTATTCCATCCGCGTCGACACCCACTCGGAGCCATTCTGCGCCGACCTCTTTATCGCCCAATACGCCATGCTTCACCCCGCGCCGGTCTTCTTTGTGATGGCGCTGGTCAATGCGATCGCGTGGGGGATGGAGGGAACGGACGATGCGAGTGTGTATGATAGGTTCAGGCCGAGGGCGTTTGCTGGGAGTGAGTGCTTCTTGCTTGACACCGCCGGTAGACAAAGGGTATGAAGGGACCGGGAGGAGCATGGATGAGGGGAACCCCATGCCAGAGCTAGAGCTGACATCTAGTTCTCCAAGCTCTCAACATCATCTCAATCACCCTCGTCGCGGTCGGTTCTACGATGTACGCTGTCGCGCTCGCTCGGATGGCCACTCCAGAGGCGGTCAAGTTCGACGGAGGAGCTGCGCGGAAAGTGTTGATTGCAGGTCATGCACTCCAGGTAGGTTATGAATCCCATCTTCCTTCTTCCCTGTCTGCATATCAGTCTCATCCCCTATATCTCCTCCTGTGCTATGCTGGACATGCTGAGTCACACTGGACTTGTCGGAAGCTTGAGCGTACTAATCCAAAGGACTGTTGGACCTCACTAGGGTGGCGAATCGCTCAAAATAGGGGGACGAGAAAAGTCTGTCTTCCCGCTTCCTCGCCCTGACGTTCCCGTCTGATCGGCCTAGTACCGAGCAACCTTTCATGCTCGTGCTGGTCCTTGCGGTGGAGCCAGGAAGTGACCGTTAGATTGCCACTCTGGGACGCCTTTGTACTCGCTGCCTTCAAAGTGAAACTTCAGTTGCGATCCAGATAGCTTCACAATCAAAGGGTAGGTTGCAAAGGATCACGATCTCCTCCCAGCCCGACCAGAGGCATATCAGCCAGGGCGACCCAACCTACTGCTCCCCTTCTTCCTCTCATATATATCACAGGCCAGCTTCCCGAACAGCGCTGCACCCATTCACCCCAGTAGTACGCATCTTCACCATGTCAACCGAGGCATCCCAGACGAAAACCTACCTCCCCCTGATCAGCTCAGACCAGAGGCTCGTGATCTCTCACGGGGGCAGGAGTACCGAAGGCACCTGGGTCAGGGGTACCAAAGACATCTACCTGACCCCGGAAGCCCGGGTGAGACTCGAAAGAATCGGTTTCGGCGGCGGCGGATCCTCCGCGACTGCCTCAGCTACCGATGTGCATGACGAGATCATGCAGAACGTGAAGAGGAAGCTCAACACGAAATCCAAAGTGGACATGGTGCTCCTTGGTCCTTTGGGCCGCCTTCTACTGACCGGCAGCACGGCGGGTGGGACGGCTGAAGAGGACTCCTGCATCACGTCCATCGACTTGATCATCCACGGTGATACCGCACGCAATCACAGAAAGATCAGCCTGTATCCGGACGAGGAGTAGCTTCGCTGTCGAGGGAGAAGTCGGAGTGTTCCAGGAGAGGCTCGGGTGAGGTGTAGTGTTGACAGAGGCCGCATGCATCAGTATTCTCACGTGATAATAAATGCGTCGACGATGGGTCAGAGGGTCAGTGCAAATAAGCGTTTCTTTTCAGCAGAGTGTGCCAGGGTAGAACAATCGAGTGACCCATGCCTTGTACACAGCCTTTCGTCGTTCTGCTGAAGTCTGGTCGGGTCGATGCGCGAATCAGGAGAGCACATCAAACTCGAGGCGCCGCACTTTTAAAAAGCCACGCCGACAGGTCGAGCTGGACGATCCTTTCACCGTGACTGTTCGGGCCTCATGCCTGCGAGTGACCTCTGTGCTCAGTACTCGTGCACTCTCCTCGCCGATCGCCGTACCTTGCGCCCCTTCTGTACTGATCCCGATGACCGTCTAGTCCCCTTCATCCCCCGGCCAGCCTCCCGCCTGACCTCCTGCACCCTCACAGTCCGCATCTCCCTCCTTGAGCTATATAACCGCCTCTTCTCCTGTTTTACTCTCCCCGCATCCTCCCCTCTTTACACCCAACAGACATTGCCCAACCTCAACCCACCTAGTCCCACATCAATACTGACTCACTCACCATGTCCTACGCCGACGAGAACGACTACGACGATATCCCTGACGATGCCGTCGTCGACGACGACCCGTGTGACGGGACCGTCTGCGGCAGCTGCGTCTTGTGCACCCAGCAGGACCATGACGATCTGCAGACGTGCGACGATTGCCAGCTCGCTACCTGCGGCGGCAGATGCACCGAGTGGAACCCGTAAGGACTCGGCGTGAGAGCTCGGGCATGCCAGGGCGAAGTGAGCCCCGGCCGGTGAAGTGTGCAGCGTGAGATGTAAGATGTAGCTTTAGGTCCATACATGCAGACCATTCAGAACCGTCATGTGGTCAAATTAAGGTCCGGTTGAGTATGACTGAGCATTAGGTCAGAAGTGCAGTTAGCAACCACACCAGACTGCCGCAAGGCATACATCCCAAGCTAGATGAGCAGCTACTCATCGCGGATTAAAGTACTGACTGAGAAGAGGCGTATCAAAATGTCCATAACAGGTCGTATAAGCAAGTAGGTGTAAGGCCTAAGGGAAGGATGTATCTAGGTAGGGGTAGGTGGAGGGTGTCGAACGAAGTATGACGGAGCAAAAGGTAGAAGGCGTCTCCCAAAGCTCGGGGACAAGACGACCAACGGACATCCCCATCCGCTCAAAGTGCCGCCCACGCCAAAACCGCCGCCAAAACCACCCCACCCGTCCCTACCTCGCTGCTCCTCCATCCGGCCGCCCTCGAGCTGCTCGCCGCCGAGCCGGCCCCACTCCCGCTGGGCGCCCCACTCCGACTGGCCGTACCTGTCACACTTCCACTCGCGGCCGCATTGTTGCCTCCGATTGAAACGGACGCCGAGGGTCCCGAGGCGCTGACGCTTCCAGGGGCAGAGGCCGATTGATTGGCGATGATCTGGGCGAAAGAGGGGTAGGTAAAGTTGGATTCGGCGTAGGGGGTCGTCCAGTTCATTCCGGATGCGACGGGGACGACGTGCGCAAAGGCGGCTTTGAGCTGGGGGAGCCATTTCATCAGGGTCGACATAGTGTAGTTGGCTGGAATGTCAGCGGGGTTCGAGCGGTAGCAAGGTGTCGCGATAGTGATGTAGAGCGATAGCTAGGATGGATGGTACCGAGGGAGGAACGGGGAGGGGGAGTTGGGATAAAGGGCGGGAGGGAGGGGTGAGACATGGAGTAGTGGTCACTTACTAGACTGGTGCGAAAGCAAGATCGTGCCCTGGGTGCTGTAGTTCCCGCCCTTGGCCTGATCAATGACGCCCTGGTACCGCCTGTCGACATCCGCGGGGGTAACGGCTGATCCGGCGACATTGGCACGCCAGTCGTTCTGCAAGTCAGCTCCATCCTCAAGTCATACAGCTTGCACCTCCGCCTCCACCTCCATCTCAATCTCCCTCCATGTCCCTCCCCTTCAGCTCCATCTCCCTCCACGTCCCTCCATTCCCCTCCACTTCCTCGTCCCCCTAATCTCCGCTTTCTCCAGCTAAAACCATAGCACCACCAATCAATGAAATGAACGTACAGAGTCTTCAATCCAGAGAATGTTGGTCAAGTTCAAACCGGCAGCGATAAGCCGGACCCGGTTATCGACATCACCCTGTGGCGGGCGCCTATTACATCAGCTCTTTCCCCAGGACGTTGAGAGAGGATCAGCTCACCAGCAGCGGGAGGTGAAGCCCATGAGGTCCTTGATGATCTGACGGGTGTAGTAGAGTTCCGCAAAGACTTGCTCGTTGGTCAACGAGGTCATGGCTCTGAATGATCAGCTCGATCCTGGATGTCTCGAGGTGTTGGAAGGCAAGCAAGAAGGAGACGTACTGGTGAGACCAAGTGTGAACGCAAATCTCGTGGCCGTCCTGGTGACCGCGCATAGCCTGCAACGGCCAGATCATGACGTTCGAGCCGATATAGTACCTGCTTGTCAGCCCAGGACCCCTCTTCTCCCCTTCCCGCCGATCTGATACTCACATCGAGACCTTCTGGTTCTGCTCCCTCAAGAAATCGTAGAATGCGTTCTGGGAGCAGTTCGGTCCGTCGTCGACCGTCATACCGAGCGAGTTGGGCTCGGGGATGCGGACCACGTCGGCGGGGATACCGAGTGAGGGGTTAGGGGTGGAGCATCCTTGCCAGGTCCACCAGCAGTCGGGGTCGGAGCGGTCCTGCGGGTCAGCGGTAGTTACAGTAAGGCAAAGAAGATGGATATGGAGGCAGTAGGCAGAGGTGGGGTTGAAGTCGAAGGAACGACAATGAGGATCACTGAACATCGTGGAAAACGGCTGAGCTGGTCTCACTCCCTGGCTCCGCTCAGAAATCGCCCCGCCTCTTTCCGTCAAATTTCCCCTCTCTTGTCCCATCATCGACCCCGTTCTTGCAGGCAAGCTCCACTTACATAGTTCGGCAGCCCCGGTGGCCCAGCAGCCGGCTTCAACCCCGCATTCGGCAGCTTCTCATTGACCGTCGCGTTGATACGCGCAAACAGCTCCCGTGCCGCTGTGTCCGCAGCGGGAATGGTAGCTGTTTGCCAGATGGTAGGGTAGTTTGCCTGGATAGCGGCTATCCGCGGGTACTGATAAGGCGTGCATTGTTGTTGAGGGTCTGAGCGTCAGTAAGAGATCAGTATAGGGTAGAGCTTGGACCCTTTGATCACGTGCGCTGCGCTTGGACCCCCTTCAGGTACGCGCCATTTCCGTCTCGGACGAGTCTTTCTCCGTCCCCTCCGGACTCATTCTACGCGCCGTTCTCCACTCATGAAGATCTCCTCCTCTACTCTGATCTCTGATCCACACCCTCCATGTCACACTCAAATACTCACCCTTAATTTGACTCTGACTCGCGACGTCCGTAGGCGCCGCCATTTGCCTAGGCACAATCAACTCGTGTCCACCGCATCCTGCATGCGCGACCGCTGGTGCTGGTGCCGCCACGAGAAGAAGAGAGAGCAGTGCCGCGATCATGCTGCCTGCTCGTATGGGTGAAGGGGGTGGTCGGTAAGGGGTCGGGAGCGATAGATGGGTTGTTGGGTTGATGAAGATCAGTGGGTGTCGCGTCGATCAGACAGGTATCTTCTCTTGTCGATATAGTCGAGAGGGATATGAAGGGAGGCGAGAGCGTGAAGATGCGGATGAAGAGGGATTAAAAGATGAAGGGATGTCGTAGGTATTAGCAAAGGGGCAACAAAGAAAGAGCCAAGCCAAAGTCAAGTCAAAGAGCAAGGAAAGAGCACCAGGTCAAAGCGCGTCAACACGCGTGACATCCCTGAAATTCGCCACCCTATAACGTAATAGCTTGGCGTTTCACCTGCGCTCACCTTGTCCCACCTGCACAGCTTGGCTGCTTGCTGACGTCGCTATGCATGCAAAGAGAGCCCAAGTCGCCGGTATATAGGCGGCTAGCACTACTGGTATCGCTCGCTGAGATCCCACGGAACAACGGTAGGATGGGGTCAGACCACCGTTGTGCTGTCATGACTCCTTTGACGCACGGGCTCCCGGTCCGGGTCGACCGAGCACAAAGTAGCCAGTCCTACTCATATGTAGGGGCGGGTCGAGATGAGACGAAGATCCAAAGCCATACTGATGATGAATAATCGCTCATCACGAGCTACTACTCACACTCTAGAATGCTGCCTTGCGATGCAAGTCTGAGATGTGTACCGGCGATGATAGCTCCTTTAAGAATGGCTGGCTCTCCAGTCCCATGTTTGCTACTCCTACTCATCACATCACTGGCGGTCCTGTAAGAGACAAAACACCTCACATGACTACTGACGTTTCATCATCATCTCCTTGTGGGACTATCGACGCATCTCTCCCCCACCATATCTACGCGACTTTTGAGCCGAAACACTGACTGCTCATCATCTCTTCATATCCCTCTCCGGCGGCGCAGACAATCTTGTCAAATTGGCGTTTCGGTATCCTTTGAGACCGAGCTCGTTCGCGATGTGATCTGCTCGTTATATGACAGCTCGCTCCTTCCCATTCCCCCCCTCGATCTTTTGTCTCTCTCGCCCACCTGCCACCTATTCACACACAGTCACACCTCAAGCTACTCACTTCACATCATGGCCAGCGAGGATTCCGATACCTTCAGCAATGCCCCAACTCTCACTGGGGACCCTCCTGTCGACACGCAACGCTCGCAGAGCCTCATGGTGATTGTTCGCCACCCTGCCGACGCCGCTTCAGCTGGCACCGGCTCCCACAAGCACTACATCCCCCGCCACCCGGTGCTCTCAAAGGGCGAGCTCCGAGCTTCCGACACCCAATACGCTTCAGACATCCTGGCATCCATCCTCGCTGACCCAGCTCGCAACGGGTCTGCCTTCGACCGGGGACGTTGCACGCTGAAGGAACAGGGAGACACCAAGCCTTCGTCCTCTGTCGAACAGTCGTGGAACGTCGGGCTTGGCATGTGCGATACTGTGTTGAAGCATGGCAGTCCAACAGAGAAGGCAGCTACTCTTCGGTCTGGAATGACACTACGCACGGAAGACGGCAGCACGGATATGCTCGAATGGCATCCTCACCTGTTCTACACGGAACACAAGGGTGACAACGGAAGGTCAGTCTCGCTCACGGAGGCTGAAAGCGGGACCGTCAAGCGATGGCGGGGGGCATCACCTCTGAAACTCGCCCGCACAACGCCTACTGAGGAGATGACGCGAACACTCTACGAGGCGATGGACAACAACTTGCGGGACTGGATGAACAACAACACTGGTTTCACGCTGGCACGTTGCGATTACTGATTGTTCTTACCAGTCGATGAAGTGGGCGGAGCGGATGCATGACTATACTTGTCTGCATGCTCACAGCGGTGATGTGACGGATCGATGGCCATCCAGCTTGCATTGTGATCCTTGTGTTCGGCGAGCTCGTTGTTGCCCTTTGCCACCCGGTCGACTTTAGACTCAGCCAGACCGAAGTATGACATTATCAAAACTGTGTAGTGCTCCTCCCTTCCGTTGCGCTCATGCCTGTTGGGCGCTACATGTCCGAGTTGATCGCGCCAAGACTAGCTTATTGGTCTACGTAGGGTCATGCGCGGTCAGGCGATTTGCAGTTTCGTATACCTGAATGTTGCTATATAGCTAACGAGCTCTTTTCAAACCGCACGCTGTCCATCAGGTTCTAGGATTGTGGGTGACCGCCAAGTCATGGATGGCTTACTGTTCGGTCCCATTCGTGCAGCTCATCCTACTGATCATACGACTGGCGGCTTGTCATGTGGCCAAACGCTTTGCATGTCTGTCCATTCATCGGTATCTCCTTGGATACACCATCGACGCATTCTGCCCCATCAGATCCGAGCGACTCAGTCTTTCCCCTACTTTTAAGCCGAAACACTGAAAGTGTATCTTCTTTTCACGTTCCTCCCCGGTGGCGCAGACAATCTGGTCGAGTGGGCGTTTCTTCATCCTTTGACAGTGGGCACGTTTGTGCCATTGCTGGCATCATATGAGCTCGACTCGCCTCTCTTCATCCCCGCGTCCTATTCCATTCTTCCCTTATCTTCACACATCCACAGCCCACCCCAATCACATCATCACACCATGTCCAGCAATGACGCCAACCCCCAAACCGGAGCCCCCGAGACCCCCACCGCTGCCTTCACTGATGATTTCCGACATTTGGGGAGCCAGATGGTGATTGTCCGCCACCGGGATGAGACGGGCAACGAATCGCACACGCACCGCCTGCCTCTCGCACCGGTCCGCGGAGAGGCTGTGGTCGCCGACCTCGATACTTCGTACGCCTCGTACTTCCTCGACAGTGTCCTCACTGACGAGTACCGCAACTGGTGCCGCAGCGACACTGTGTCTTGCGGGCTGAAGGCGCGAGGAGAGGTTCACTCTTCGTCTTCTGAAATACAGCCGTGGAATGTCGCCGTCGTCTCCGATATCTCGTTCCAGCTCAGCAATCTCAAGGGCGGTCAAGCTACCCTCATGCCGGGCCTGACGCTGCTCAGGGCCGAGGACGAGAGAGGTTCTCCGATGCTCAAATGGTGGCCTCACCTCTTTCACGCGCCGCACATAGCGGAAGGCGAGGTTCCTCTTGCGCTGAGTACCGCTGAGGACAACACCATCGCGGAGTGGGGAAACGCACCGATTGTCGCGGTTCAGCGTACGACGAATCCGGACGATATGACGC